>NW_026646251.1:0-283301 GCF_949987535.1 Balaenoptera acutorostrata | reverse complement strand
AGATTTCCTAAGCACTAGTGTTTTAAGGAACAGTTAAAAAGAGAATCCTAATGTGATTTCTTGATAATGGGTGTGTCCTTATCTTCTCCTCGTGTCTAAATCTTCTCCATAGCTGGACCCCCAAATAATATTCCTTTACGTGCTAAGGGGTATCTAGAGAGTGGGATAGGTTTAATAACTACCCTCACCCTAACGCGTACCCTAACCCTAACCCCTACCCTAACCCTAACGCGTACCCTAATCCTAACCCGTACCCTAAACCTGAGCCCTAACCCTAACGCTAACCCTAACCCTAACCCTAACCCATACCCTACGCCCTACCCGAATCCCCTCCCCTAACCCGTACCCTAAGCCAGTACCCTAGCCCTCACCCTAACCCTAACACTAACCCTAAGCTACCCTTGACTGCTTCTGCCTCCAATAGATTTCCTAAGCACTAGTGTTTTAAGGAACAGGTTAAAAAGAGAATCCTAATGTGATTTCGTGATAATGGGTGTGTTCCTTATCTTCTCCTCGTGTCTAAACTCTTCTCCATGGCTGGACCCCCAAATAATATTCCTTTACGTGCTAAGGGGTATCTAGAGAGTGGGATAGGTTTAATAACTACCCTCACCCTAACGCGTACCCTAACCCTAACCCCTACCCTAATCCTAACGCGTACCCTAATCCTAACCCGTACCCTAAACCGAGCCCTAAACCTAACACTAGCCCTAACCCTAACCCTAACCCATACCCTACGCCCTACCCGAACCCCTCCCCGAACCCGTACCCTAAGCCATACCCTAGTCCTCACCCTAACCCTAACACTAACCCTAAGCTACCCTTGACGGCTTCTGCCTCAATAGATTTCCTAAGCACTAGTGTTTTAAGGAACAGGTTAAAAAGAGAATCCTAATATGATTTCGTGATAATGGGTGTGTTCCTTATCTTCTCCTAGTGTCTAAACTCTTCTCCATGGCTGGACCCCCAAACAATATTCCTTTACGTGCTAAGGGGTATCTAGAGAGTGGGATAGGTTTAATAACTACCCTCACCCTAACGCGTACCCTAACTCTAACCCCTAACCTAACCCTAAAGCGTACCTTAATCCTAACCCGTACCCTAAACCGAGCCCTAACCCTAACACTAACTCTAACCCTAACCCTAACCCATACCCTACGCCCTACCCGAACCCCTCCCTGAACCCGTACCCTAAACCGTACCCTAACCCTCACCCTAACCCTAACCCTAACCCTAAGCTACCCTTGACGGCTTCTGCCTCCAATAGATTTCCTAAGCACTAGTGTTTTAAGGAACAGGTTAAAAAGAGAATCCTAATGTGATTTCTTGATAATGGGTTTGTTCCTTATCTTCTCCTCGTGTCTAAACTCTTCTCCATGGCTGGACCCCCTAATAATATTCCTTTACGTGCCAAGGGGAATCTAGAGAGTGGGATACGTTTAATAACTACCCTCACCCTAACGCGTTCCCTAACCCTAACCCCTACCCTAACCCTAACGCGTACCCTAATCCTAACCCGTACCCTAAACCGAGCCCTAACCCTAACACTAGCCCTAACCCTAACCCTAACCAATACCCCTACGCCCTACCCGAACCCCTCCCGAACCCGTACCCTAAGCCGTACCCTAACCCTAACCCTAACCCTTAGCTACCCTTGACTGCTTCTGCCTCCAATAGATTTCCTAAGCACTAGTGTTTTAAGGAACAGGTTAAAAAGAGAATCCTAATGTGATTTCTTGATAATGGGTGTGTTCCTTATCTTCTCCTCGTGTCTAAACTCTTCTCCATGGCTGGACCCCCAAATAATATTCCTTTACGTGCTAAGGGGTATCTAGAGAGTGGGATAGGTTTAATAACTACCCTCACCCTAACGCGTTCCCTAACCCTAACCCCTACCCTAACCCTAACGCGTACCCTAATCCTAACCCGTACCCTAAACCGAGCCCTAACCCTAACCAATACCCTACGCCCTACCCGAACCCCTCCCCGAACCCGTACCCTAAGCCGTACCCTAACCCTCACCCTAACCCTAACCCTAACCCTAAGCTACCCTTGACTGCTTCTGCCTCCAATAGATTTCCTAAGCACTAGTGTTTTAAGGAACAGTTTAAAAAGAGAATCATATTGTGATTTCTTGATAATGGGTGTGTTCCTTATCTTCTCCTAGTGTCTAAACTCTTCTCCATGGCTGGACCCCCAAATAATATTCTTTAAGTGCTAAGGGGTATCTAGAGAGTGGGATAGGTTTAATAACTACCCTCACCCTAACGCGTACACTAACCCTAACCCCAACCCTAACCCTAACGCGTACCCTAATCCTAACCCCTACCCTAACCGAGCCCTAACCCTAACACTAAACCTAACCCTAACCCTAACCCATACCCTACGCCCTACCCGAACCCCTCCCCGAACCCGTACCCTAAGCCGTACCCTAACCCTCACCCTAACCCTAACCCTAACCCTAAGCTACCCTTGACTGCTTCTGCCTCCAATAGATTTCCTAAGCACTAGTGTTTTTAAGGAACAGGTTAAAAAGAGAATCCTAATGTGATTTCTTGATAATGGGTGTGTTCCTTATCTTCTCCTCGTGTCTAAATTCTTCTCCATGGCTGGACCCCCAAATAATATTCCTTTACGTGCTAAGGGGTATCTAGAGAGTGGGATAGGTTTAATAACTACCCTCACCCTAACGCGTACCCTAACCCTAACCCCTACCCTAACCCTAACGCGTACCCTAATCCTAACCCGTACCCTAAACCGAGCCCTAAACCAAACGCTAGCCCTAACCCTAACCCTAACCCATACCCTACGCCCTACCCGAACCCTCCCCGAACCCGTACCCTAAGCCATACCCTAGCCCTCACCCTAACCCTAACCTAACCCTAAGCTACCCTTGACTGCTTCTGCCTCCAATAGATTTCCTAAGCACTAGTGTTTTAAGGAACAGGTTAAAAAGAGAATCCTAATGTGATTTCTTGATAATGGGTGTGTTCCTTATCTTCTCCTCGTGTCTAAACTCTTCTCCATGGCTGGACCCCCAAATAATATTCCTTTACGTGCTAAGGGGTATCTAGAGAGTGGGATAGGTTTAATAACTACCCTCACCCTAACGCGTTCCCTAACCCTAACCCCTACCCTAACCCCTAACGCGTACCCTAATCCTAACCCATACCCTAAACCGAGCTCTAACCCTAACCAATACCCTACGCCCTACCCGAACCCCTCCCCGAACCCGTACCCTAAGCCGTACCCTAACCCTCACCCTAACCCTAACCCTAACCCTAAGCTACCCTTGACTGCTTCTGCCTCCAATAGATTTCCTAAGCACTAGTGTTTTAAGGAACAGTTTAAAAAGAGAATCATATTGTGATTTCTTGATAATGGGTGTGTTCCTTATCTTCTCCTAGAGTCTAAACTCTTCTCCATGGCTGGACCCCCAAATAATATTCCTTTACGTGCTAAGGGGTATCTAGAGAGTGGGATAGGTTTAATAACTACCCTCACCCTAAAGCGTACCCTAACCCTAACCACTACCCTAACACTAACGCGTACCCTAATCTAACCCGTACCCTTAACCGAGCCTAACCCTAACACTAACCCTAACCCTAACCCTAACCCATACCCTACGCCCTACCCGAACCCCTCCCCGAACCCGTAACCTAAGCCGTACCCTAACCCTCACCCTAACCCTAACCCTAACCCTAAGCTACCTTGACTGCTTCTGCCTCCAATAGATTTCCTAAGCACTAGTGTTTTAAGGAACAGGTTAAAAAGAGAATCCTAATGTGATTTCGTGATAATGGGTGTGTTCCTTATCTTCTCCTCGTGTCTAAACTCTTCTCCATGGCTGGACCCCCAAATAATATTCCTTTATGTGCTAAGGGGTATCTAGAGAGTGTGATAGGTTTAATAACTACCCTCACCCTAAAACGTACCCTAACCCTAACCCCTACCCAACCCTAACGCGTACCCTAATCCTAACCCGTACCCTAAACCGAGCCCTAACCATAACACTAACCCTAAACCTAACCCTAACCCATACCCTTCGCCCTACCCGAACCCCTCCCCGAACCTGTACCCTAAGCCGTACTTTAACCCTCACCCTAACCCTAACCCTAACCCTAAGCTACCCTTGACGGCTTCTGCCTCCAATAGATTTCCTAAGCACTAGTGTTTTAAGGAACAGGTTAAAAAGAGAATCCTAATGTGATTTCCTGATAATGGGTGTGTTCCTTATCTTCTCCTACTGTCTAAACTCTTCTCCATGGCTGGACCCCCAAATAATATTCCTTTACGTGCTAAGGGGTATCTAGAGAGTGGGATAGGTTTAATAACTAACCTCACCCTAAAGCGTACCCTTACCCTAACCACTACCCTAACACTAACGCGTACCCTAATCCTAACCCGTACCCTTAACCGAGCCCTAACCCTAACACTAACCCTAACCCTAACCCTAACCCATACCCTACGCCCTACCCGAACCCCTCCCCGAACCCGTACCCTAAGCCGTACCCTAACCCTCACCCTAACCCTAACCCTAACCCTAAGCTACCCTTGACTGCTTCTTCCTCCAGTAGATTTACTAAGCACTAAAGTTTTAAGGAACAGGTTAAAAAGAGAATCCTAATGTGATTTCTTGATAATGGGTGTGTTCCTTATCTTCTCCTCGTGTCTAAACTCTTCTCCATGGCTGAACCCCCAAATAATATTCCTTTAAGTGCTAAGGGGTATCTAGAGAGTGGGATAGGTTTAATAACTACCCTCACCCTAACGCGTACCCTAACCCTAACCCCTACCCTAACCCTAACGCGTACCCTAATCCTAACCCGTACCCTAAACCGAGCCCTAACCATAACACTAACCCTAACCCTAACCCTAACCCATACCCTACGCCCTACCCGAACCCCTCCCCGAACCCGTATCCTAAGCCATACCCTAGCCCTCACCCTAACCCTAACCCTAACCCTAAGCTACCCTTGACTGCTTCTGCCTCCAATAGATTTCCTAAGCACTAGTGTTTTAAGGACCTGGTTAAAAAGAGAATCCTAATGTGATTTCGTGATAATGGGTGTGTTCCTTATCTTCTCCTAGTGTCTAAACTCTTCTCCATGGCTGGACCCCCAAATAATATTCCTTTACGTGCTAAGGGGTATCTAGAGAGTGGGATAGGTTTAATAACTACCCTCACCCTAACGCGTACCCTAACCCTAACCCCTACCCTAACCCTAACGCGTACCCTAATCCTAACCCGTACCCTAAACCGAGCCCTAACCCTAACACTAACTCTAACCCTAACCCTAACCCATACCCTACGCCCTACCCGAACCCCTCCCTGAACCCGTACCCTAAACCGTACCCTAACCCTCACCCTAACCCTAACCCTAACCCTAAGCTACCCTTGATGGCTTCTGCCTCCAATAGATTTCCTAAGCACTAGTGTTTTAAGGAACAGGTTAAAAAGAGAATCCTAATGTGATTTCTTGATAATGGGTGTGTTCCTTATCTTCTCCTAGTGTCTAAACTCTTCTCCATTGCTGGACCCCCAAATAATATTCCTTTACGTGCTAAGGGGTATCTAGAGAGTGGGATAGGTTTAATAACTAACCTCACCCTATCGCATACACTAACCCTAACCCCTACCCTAACCCTAACACGTACCCTAATCCTAACCCGTACCCTAAACCAAGCCCTAACCCTAACACTAACCCTAACCCTAACCCTAACCCATACCCTACGCCCTACCCGAACCCCTCCCCGAACCCGTACCCTAAGCCATACCCTAGTCCTCACCCTAACCCTAACCCTAACCCTAAGCTACCCTTGACTGCTTCTGCCTCCAATAGATTTCCTAAGCACTAGTGTTTTAAGGACCAGGTTAAAAAGTGAATCCTAATGTGATTTCGTGATAATGGATGTGTTCCTTATCTTCTCCTAGTGTCTAAACTCTTCTCCATGGCTGGACCCCCAAATAATATTCCTTTACGTGCTAAGGGGTTTCTAGAGAGTGTGATAGGTGTAATAACTACCCGCACCCTAATGCGTACCCTAACCCTAACCCCTACCCTAACCCTAACGCATACCCTAATCCTAACCCGTACCCTAAACCGAGCCCTAACCCTAACACTAACCCTAACCCTAACCCTAACCCATACCCTACGCCCTACCCGAACCCCTCCCAGAACCCGTACCCTAAGCCGTACCCTAACCCTCACCCTAACCCTAACCCTAACCCTAAGCTACCCTTGACGGCTTCTGCCTCCAATAGATTTCCTAAGCACTAGTGTTTTAAGGAACAGGTTAAAAAGAGAATCCTAATGTGATTTCTTGATAATGGGTGTGTTCCTTATCTTCTCCTCGTGTCTAAACTCTTCTCCATGGCTGGACCCCCAAATAATATTCCTTTACGTGCTAAGGGGTATCTAGAGAGTGGGATAGGTTTAATAACTACCCTCACCCTAACGCGTACCCTAACCCTAACCCCTACCCTAATCCTAACGCGTACCCTAATCCTAACCCGTACCCTAAACCGAGCCCTAAACCTAACACTAGCCCTAACCCTAACCCTAACCCATACCCTACGCCCTACCCGAACCCCTCCCCGAACCCGTACCCTAAGCCATACCCTAGTCCTCACCCTAACCCTAACACTAACCCTAAGCTACCCTTGACGGCTTCTGCCTCCAATAGATTTCCTAAGCACTAGTGTTTTAAGGAACAGGTTAAAAAGAGAATCCTAATATGATTTCGTGATAATGGGTGTGTTCCTTATCTTCTCCTAGTGTCTAAACTCTTCTCCATGGCTGGACCCCCAAACAATATTCCTTTACGTGCTAAGGGGTATCTAGAGAGTGGGATAGGTTTAATAACTACCCTCACCCTAACGCGTACCCTAACTCTAACCCCTAACCTAACCCTAAAGCGTACCTTAATCCTAACCCGTACCCTAAACCGAGCCCTAACCCTAACACTAACTCTAACCCTAACCCTAACCCATACCCTACGCCCTACCCGAACCCCTCCCTGAACCCGTACCCTAAACCGTACCCTAACCCTCACCCTAACCCTAACCCTAACCCTAAGCTACCCTTGACGGCTTCTGCCTCCAATAGATTTCCTAAGCACTAGTGTTTTAAGGAACAGGTTAAAAAGAGAATCCTAATGTGATTTCTTGATAATGGGTTTGTTCCTTATCTTCTCCTCGTGTCTAAACTCTTCTCCATGGCTGGACCCCCAAATAATATTCCTTTACGTGCCAAGGGGTATCTAGAGAGTGGGATACGTTTAATAACTACCCTCACCCTAACGCGTTCCCTAACCCTAACCCCTACCCTAACCCTAACGCGTACCCTAATCCTAACCCGTACCCTAAACCGAGGCCTAACCCTAACACTAGCCCTAACCCTAACCCTAACCAATACCCTACGCCCTACCCGAACCCCTCCCCGAACCCGTACCCTAAGCCGTACCCTAACCCTCACCCTAACCTTAAGCTACCCTTGACTGCTTCTGCCTCCAATAGATTTCCTAAGCACTAGTGTTTTAAGGAACAGGTTAAAAAGAGAATCCTAATGTGATTTCTTGATAATGGGTGTGTTCCTTATCTTCTCCTAGAGTCTAAACTCTTCTCCATGGCTGGACCCCCAAATAATATTACTTTACGTGATAAGGGGTATCTAGAGAGTGGGATAGGTTTAATAACTACCCTCACCCTAAAGCGTACCCTAACCCTAACCACTACCCTAACACTAACGCGTACCCTAATCCTAACCCGTACCCTTAACCGAGCCCTAACCCTAACACTAACCCTAACCCTTACCCTAACCCATACCCTACGCCCTACACGAACCCCTCCCCGAACCCGTACCCTAAGTCGTACCCTAACCCTCACCCTAACCCTAACCCTAACCCTAAGCTACCCTTGACTGCTTCTGCCTCCAATAGATTTCCTAAGCACTAGTGTTTTAAGGAACAGGTTAAAAAGAGAATCCTAATGTGATTTCGTGATAATGGGTGTGTTCCTTATCTTCTCCTCGTGTCTAAACTCTTCTCCATGGCTGGACCCCCAAATAATATTCCTTTATGTGCTAAGGGGTATCTAGAGAGTGTGATAGGTTTAATAACTACCCTCACCCTAACACGTACCCTAACCCTAACCCCTACCCTAACCCTAACGCGTACCCTAATCCTAACCCGTATCCTAAACCGAGCCCTAACCATAACACTAACCCTAACCCTAACCCTAACCCATACCCTACGCCCTACCCGAACCCCTCCCCGAACCCGTACCCTAAGCCATACCCTAGCCCTCACCCTAACCCTAACCCTAACCCTAAGCTACCCTTGACTGCTTCTGCCTCCAATAGATTTCCTAAGCACTAGTGTTTTAAGGACCAGGTTAAAAAGTGAATCCTAATGTGATTTCGTGATAATGGATGTGTTCCTTATCTTCTCCTAGTGTCTAAACTCTTCTCCATGGCTGGACCCCCAAATAATATTCCTTTACGTGCTAAGGGGTTTGTAGAGAGTGTGATAGGTATAATAACTACCCGCACCCTAATGCGTACCCTAACCCTAACCCCTACCCTAACCCTAACGCGTACCCTAATCCGAACCCATACCCTAAACCGAGCCCTAACCCTAACACTAGCCCTAACCCTATACCTAACCCATACCCTACGCCCTACCCGAACCCCTCCCCGAACCCGTACCCTAAGCCATACCCTAACCCTCACCATAACCCTAACCCTAACCCTAAGCTACCCTTGACTGCTTCTGCCTCCAATAGATTTCCTAAGCACTAGTGTTTTAAAGAACAGGTTAAAAAGAGAATCCTAATGTGATTTCGTGATAATGGGTGTGTTCCTTATCTTCTCCTAGTGTCTAAACTCTTCTCCATGGCTGGACCCCCATTAAAATTCCTTTACGTGCTAAGGGGTATCTAGAGAGTGGGATAGGTTTAATAACTACCCTCACCCTAACGCGTACACTAAACCTAACCCCAACCCTAACCCTAACGCGTACCCTAATCCTAACCCCTACCCTAAACCGAGCCCTAACCCTAACACTAAACCTAACCCTAACCCTAACCCATACCCTACGCCCTACCCGAACCCCTCCCCGAACCCGTACCCTAAGCCGTACCCTAACCCTCACCCTAACCCTAACCCTAACCCTAAGCTACCCTTGACTGCTTCTGCCTCCAATAGATTTCCTAAGCACTAGTGTTTTAAGGAACAGGTTAAAAAGAGAATCCTAATGTGATTTCTTGATAATGGGTGTGTTCCTTATCTTCTCCTCGTGTCTAAATTCTTCTCCATGGCTGGACCCCCAAATAATATTCCTTTACGTGCTAAGGGGTATCTAGAGAGTGGGATAGGTTTAATAACTACCCTCACCCTAACGCGTACCCTAACCCTAACCCCTACCCTAACCCTAACGCGTACCCTAATCCTAACCCGTACCCTAAACCGAGCCCTAAACCTAACGCTAGCCCTAACCCTAACCCTAACCCATACCCTACGCCCTACCCGAACCCCTCCCCGAACCCGTACCCTAAGCCATACCCTAGCCCTCACCCTAACCCTAACACTAACCCTAAGCTACCCTTGACTGCTTCTGCCTCCAATAGATTTCCTAAGCACTAGTGTTTTAAGGAACAGGTTAAAAAGAGAATCCTAATGTGATTTCGTGATAATGGGTGTGTTCCTTATCTTCTCCTAGTGTCTAAACTCTTCTCCATGGCTGGACCCCCAAATAATATTCCTTTACGTGCTAAGGGGTATCTAGAGAGTGGGATAGGTTTAATAACTACCCTCACCCTAACGCGTACCCTAACCCTAACACCTACCCTAACCCTAGCGCGTACCATAATCCTAACCCGTACCCTAAACCGAGCCCTAACCCTAACACTAACTCTAACCCTAACCCTAACCCATACCCTACGCCCTACCCGAACCCCTCCCTGAACCCGTACCCTAAACCGTACCCTAACCCTCACCCTAACCCTAACCCTAACCCTAAGCTACCCTTGACGGCTTCTGCCTCCAATAGATTTCCTAAGCACTAGTGTTTTAAGGAACAGGTTAAAAAGAGAATCCTAATGTGATTTCTTGATAATGGGTGTGTTCCTTATCTTCTCCTCGTGTCTAAACTCTTCTCCATGGCTGGACCCCCAAATAATATTCCTTTACGTGCTAAGGGGTATCTAGAGAGTGGGATAGGTTTAATAACTACCCTCACCCTAACGCGTTCCCTAACCCTAACCCCTACCCTAACCCTAACGCGTACCCTAATCCTAACCCGTACCCTAAACCGAGCCCTAACCCTAACCAATACCCTACGCCCAACCCGAACCCCTCCCCGAACCCATACCCTAAGCCGTACCCTAACCCTCACCCTAACCCTAACCCTAACCCTAACCCTAACCCTAAGCTACCCTTGACTGCTTCTGCCTCCAATAGATTTCCTAAGCACTAGTGTTTTAAGGAACAGTTTAAAAAGAGAATCATATTGTGATTTCTTGATAATGGGTGTGTTCCTTATCTTCTACTAGTGTCTAAACTCTTCTCCATGGCTGGACCCCCAAATAATATTCCTTTACGTGCTAAGGGGTATCTAGAGAGTGGGATAGGTTTAATAACTACCCTCACCCTAACGCGTACACTAACCCTAACCCCAACCCTAACCCTAACGCGTACCCTAATCCTAACCCGTATCCTAAACCGAGCCCTAACCATAACACTAACCCTAACCCTAACCCTAACCCATACCCTACGCCCTACCCGAACCCCTCCCCGAACCCGTACCCTAAGCCATACCCTAGCCCTCACCCTAACCCTAACCCTAACCCTAAGCTACCCTTGACTGCTTCTGCCTCCAATAGATTTCCTAAGCACTAGTGTTTTAAGGACCAGGTTAAAAAGTGAATCCTAATGTGATTTCGTGATAATGGATGTGTTCCTTATCTTCTCCTAGTGTCTAAACTCTTCTCCATGGCTGGACCCCCAAATAATATTGCTTTACGTGCGAAGGGGTTTCTAGAGAGTGTGATAGGTATAATAACTACCCGCACCCTAATGCGTACCCTAACCCTAACCCCTACCCTAACCCTAACGCGTACCCTAATCAGAACCCATACCCTAAACCGAGCCCTAACCCTAACACTAGCCCTAACCCTATACCTAACCCATACCCTACGCCCTACCCGAACCCCTCCCCGAAACCGTACCCTAAGCCATACCCTAACCCTCACCCTAACCCTAACCCTAACCCTAAGCTACCCTTGACTGCTTCTGCCTCCAATAGATTTCCTAAGCACTAGTGTTTTAAGGAACAGGTTAAAAAGAGAATCCTAATGTGATTTCGTGATAATGGGTGTGTTCCTTATCTTCTCCTAGTGTCTAAACTCTTCTCCATGGCTGGACCCCCATTAAAATTCCTTTACGTGCTAAGGGGTATCTAGAGAGTGGGATAGGTTTAATAACTACCCTCACCCTAACGTGTACACTAACCCTAACCCCAACCCTAACCCTAACGCGTACCCTAATCCTAACCCCTACCCTAAACCGAGCCCTAACCCTAACACTAAACCTAACCCTAACCCTAACCCATACCCTACGCCCTACCCGAACCCCTCCCCGAACCCGTACCCTAAGCCGTACCCTAACCCTCACCCTAACCCTAACCCTAACCCTAAGCTACCCTTGACTGCTTCTGCCTCCAATAGATTTCCTAAGCACTAGTGTTTTAAGGAACAGGTTAAAAAGAGAATCCTAATGTGATTTCTTGATAATGGGTGTGTTCCTTATCTTCTCCTCGTGTCTAAATTCTTCTCCATAGCTGGACCCCCAAATAATATTCCTTTACGTGCTAAGGGGTATCTAGAGAGTGGGATAGGTTTAATAACTACCCTCACCCTAACGCGTACCCTAACCCTAACCCCTACCCTAACCCTAACGCGTACCCTAATCCTAACCCGTACCCTAAACCGAGCCCTAAACCTAACGCTAGCCCTAACCCTAACCCTAACCCATACCCTACGCCCTACCCGAACCCCTCCCCGAACCCGTACCCTAAGCCATACCCTAGCCCTCACCCTAACCCTAACACTAACCCTAAGCTACCCTTGACTGCTTCTGCCTCCAATAGATTTCCTAAGCACTAGTGTTTTAAGGAACAGGTTAAAAAGAGAATCCTAATGTGATTTCGTGATAATGGGTGTGTTCCTTATCTTCTCCTCGTGTCTAAACTCTTCTCCATGGCTGGACCCCCAAATAATATTCCTTTACGTGCTAAGGGGTATCTAGAGAGTGGGATAGGTTTAATAACTACCCTCACCCTAACGCGTACCCTAACCCTAACCCCTACCCTAATCCTAACGCGTACCCTAATCCTAACCCGTACCCTAAACCGAGCCCTAAACCTAACACTAGCCCTAACCCTAACCCTAACCCATACCCTACGCCCTACCCGAACCCCTCCCCGAACCCGTACCCTAAGCCATACCCTAGTCCTCACCCTAACCCTAACACTAACCCTAAGCTACCCTTGACGGCTTCTGCCTCCAATAGATTTCCTAAGCACTAGTGTTTTAAGGAACAGGTTAAAAAGAGAATCCTAATATGATTTCGTGATAATGGGTGTGTTCCTTATCTTCTCCTAGTGTCTAAACTCTTCTCCATGGCTGGACCCCCAAACAATATTCCTTTACGTGCTAAGGGGTATCTAGAGAGTGGGATAGGTTTAATAACTACCCTCACCCTAACGCGTACCCTAACTCTAACCCCTAACCTAACCCTAAAGCGTACCTTAATCCTAACCCGTACCCTAAACCGAGCCCTAACCCTAACACTAACTCTAACCCTAACCCTAACCCATACCCTACGCCCTACCCGAACCCCTCCCTGAACCCGTACCCTAAACCGTACCCTAACCCTCACCCTAACCCTAACCCTAACCCTAAGCTACCCTTGACGGCTTCTGCCTCCAATAGATTTCCTAAGCACTAGTGTTTTAAGGAACAGGTTAAAAAGAGAATCCTAATGTGATTTCTTGATAATGGGTTTGTTCCTTATCTTCTCCTCGTGTCTAAACTCTTCTCCATGGCTGGACCCCCTAATAATATTCCTTTACGTGCCAAGGGGAATCTAGAGAGTGGGATACGTTTAATAACTACCCTCACCCTAACGCGTTCCCTAACCCTAACCCCTACCCTAACCCTAACGCGTACCCTAATCCTAACCCGTACCCTAAACCGAGCCCTAACCCTAACACTAGCCCTAACCCTAACCCTAACCAATACCCTACGCCCTACCCGAACCCCTCCCCGAACCCGTACCCTAAGCCGTACCCTAACCCTAACCCTAACCCTTAGCTACCCTTGACTGCTTCTGCCTCCAATAGATTTCCTAAGCACTAGTGTTTTAAGGAACAGGTTAAAAAGAGAATCCTAATGTGATTTCTTGATAATGGGTGTGTTCCTTATCTTCTCCTCGTGTCTAAACTCTTCTCCATGGCTGGACCCCCAAATAATATTCCTTTACGTGCTAAGGGGTATCTAGAGAGTGGGATAGGTTTAATAACTACCCTCACCCTAACGCGTTCCCTAACCCTAACCCCTACCCTAACCCTAACGCGTACCCTAATCCTAACCCGTACCCTAAACCGAGCCCTAACCCTAACCAATACCCTACGCCCTACCCGAACCCCTCCCCGAACCCGTACCCTAAGCCGTACCCTAACCCTCACCCTAACCCTAACCCTAACCCTAAGCTACCCTTGACTGCTTCTGCCTCCAATAGATTTCCTAAGCACTAGTGTTTTAAGGAACAGTTTAAAAAGAGAATCATATTGTGATTTCTTGATAATGGGTGTGTTCCTTATCTTCTCCTAGTGTCTAAACTCTTCTCCATGGCTGGACCCCCAAATAATATTCTTTAAGTGCTAAGGGGTATCTAGAGAGTGGGATAGGTTTAATAACTACCCTCACCCTAACGCGTACACTAACCCTAACCCCAACCCTAACCCTAACGCGTACCCTAATCCTAACCCCTACCCTAAACCGAGCCCTAACCCTAACACTAAACCTAACCCTAACCCTAACCCATACCCTACGCCCTACCCGAACCCCTCCCCGAACCCGTACCCTAAGCCGTACCCTAACCCTCACCCTAACCCTAACCCTAACCCTAAGCTACCCTTGACTGCTTCTGCCTCCAATAGATTTCCTAAGCACTAGTGTTTTAAGGAACAGGTTAAAAAGAGAATCCTAATGTGATTTCTTGATAATGGGTGTGTTCCTTATCTTCTCCTCGTGTCTAAATTCTTCTCCATGGCTGGACCCCCAAATAATATTCCTTTACGTGCTAAGGGGTATCTAGAGAGTGGGATAGGTTTAATAACTACCCTCACCCTAACGCGTACCCTAACCCTAACCCCTACCCTAACCCTAACGCGTACCCTAATCCTAACCCGTACCCTAAACCGAGCCCTAAACCAAACGCTAGCCCTAACCCTAACCCTAACCCATACCCTACGCCCTACCCGAACCCCTCCCCGAACCCGTACCCTAAGCCATACCCTAGCCCTCACCCTAACCCTAACCCTAACCCTAAGCTACCCTTGACTGCTTCTGCCTCCAATAGATTTCCTAAGCACTAGTGTTTTAAGGAACAGGTTAAAAAGAGAATCCTAATGTGATTTCTTGATAATGGGTGTGTTCCTTATCTTCTCCTCGTGTCTAAACTCTTCTCCATGGCTGGACCCCCAAATAATATTCCTTTACGTGCTAAGGGGTATCTAGAGAGTGGGATAGGTTTAATAACTACCCTCACCCTAACGCGTTCCCTAACCCTAACCCCTACCCTAACCCTAACGCGTACCCTAATCCTAACCCATACCCTAAACCGAGCTCTAACCCTAACCAATACCCTACGCCCTACCCGAACCCCTCCCCGAACCCGTACCCTAAGCCGTACCCTAACCCTCACCCTAACCCTAACCCTAACCCTAAGCTACCCTTGACTGCTTCTGCCTCCAATAGATTTCCTAAGCACTAGTGTTTTAAGGAACAGTTTAAAAAGAGAATCATATTGTGATTTCTTGATAATGGGTGTGTTCCTTATCTTCTCCTAGTGTCTAAACTCTTCTCCATGGCTGGACCCCCAAATAATATTCCTTTACGTGCTAAGGGGTATCTAGAGAGTGGGATAGGTTTAATAACTACCCTCACCCTAAAGCGTACCCTAACCCTAACCACTACCCTAACACTAACGCGTACCCTAATCCTAACCCGTACCCTAAACCGAGCCCTAACCCTAACACTAACCCTAACCCTAACCGTAACCCATACCCTACGCCCTACCCGAACCCCTCCCCGAACCCGTACCCTAAGCCGTACCCTAACCCTCACCCTAACCCTAACCCTAACTCTAAGCTACCCTTGACTGCTTCTGCCTCCAATAGATTTCCTAAGCACTAGTGTTTTAAGGAACAGGTTAAAAAGAGAATCCTAATGTGATTTCGTGATAATGGGTGTGTTCCTTATCTTCTCCTCGTGTCTAAACTCTTCTCCATGGCTGGACCCCCAAATAATATTCCTTTACGTGCTAAGGGGTATCTAGAGAGTGGGATAGATTTAATAACTACCCTCACCCTAACGCGTACCCTAACCCTAACCCCTACCCTAACCCTAACGCGTACCCTAATCCTAACCCGTACCCTAAACCGAGCCCTAACCCTAACCCTTGCCCTAACACTAACCCTAACCCATACCCTACGCCCTACCCGAACCCCTCCCCGAACCCGTACCCTAAGCCGTACCCTAACCCTCACCCTAACCCTAACACTAACCCTAAGCTACCCTTGACTGCTTCTGCCTCCAATACATTTCCTAAGCACTAGTGTTTTAAGGAACAGGTTACAAAGAGATTCCTAATGTGATTTCTTGATAATGGGTGTGTTCCTTATCTTCTCCTAGTGTCTAAACTCTTCTCCATGGCTGGACCACCAAATAATATTCCTTTACGTGCTAAGGGTTATCTACAGAGTGGGATAGGTTTAATAACTAACCTCACCCTATCGCGTACCCTAACCCTTACCCCTACCCTAACACTAACACGTACCCTAATCCTAACCCGTACCCTAAACCGAGCCCTAACCCTAACACTAAACCTAACCCTAACCCTAACCCATACCCTACGCCCTACCCGAACCCCTCCCCGAACCCGTACCCTAAGCCATACCCTAACCCTCACCCTAACCCTAACCCTAACCCTAAGCTACCCTTGACGGCTTCTGCCTCCAATAGATTTCCTAAGCACTAGTGTTTTAAGGAACAGGTGAAAAAGAGAATCCTAATGTGATTTCTTGATAATGGGTGTGTTCCTTATCTTCTCCTCGTGTCTAAACTCTTCTCCATGGTTGGACCCCCAAATAATATTCCTTTACGTGCTAAGGGGTTTCTAGAGAGTGTGATAGGTTTAATAACTACCCGCACCCTAATGCGTACCCTAACCCTAACCCCTACCCTAACCCTAACGCGTACCCTAATCCGAACCCATACCCTAAACCGAGCCCTAACCCTAACACTAGCCCTAACCCTATACCTAACCCATACCCAACGCCCTAACCGAACCCCTCCCCAAACCCGTACCCTAAGCCATACCCTAACCCTCACCCTAACCCTAACACTAACCCTAAGCTACCCTTGACAGCTTCTGCCTCCAAAAGATTTCCTAAGCACTAGTGTTTTAAGGAACAGGTTAAAAAGAGAATCCTAATGTGATTTCGTGATAATGGGTGTGTTCCTTATCTTCTCCTAGTGTCTAAACTCTTCTCCATGGCTGGACCCCCAATAATATTCCTGTACGTGCTAAGGGGTATCTAGAGAGTGGGATAGGTTTAATAACTACCCTCACCCTAACGCGTACACTAACCCTAACCCCTACCCTAACCCTAACGCGTACCCTAATCCTAACCCGTACCCTAAACCTAGCCCTAACCCTAACCCTCACCCTAACCCTAACCCTAACCCTAAGCTACCCTTGACGGCTTCTGCCTCCAATAGATTTCCTAAGCACTAGTGTTTTAAGGAACAGGTTAAAAAGAGAATGCTAATGTTATTTCTTAATAATGGGTGTGTTCCTTATTTTCTCCTAGTGTCTAATCTCTTCTCCATGGCTGGACCCCCAAATAATATTCCTTTACGTGCTAAGGGGTATCTAGAGAGTGGGATAGGTTTAATAACTACCCTCACCCTAAAGCGTACCCTTACCCTAACCACTACCCTAACACTAACGCGTACCCTAATCCTAACCCGTACCTTTAACCGAGCCCTAACCCTAACACTAACCCTAACCCTAACCCTAACCCATACCATACGCCCTACCCGAACCCCTCCCCGAACCCGTACCCTAAGCCGTACCCTAACCCTCACCCTAACCCTAACCCTAACCCTAAGCTACCCTTGACTGCTTCTTCCTCCAATAGATTTCCTAAGCACTAGTGTTTTAAGGAACAGGTTAAAAAGAGAATCCTAATGTGATTTCTTGATAATGGGTGTGTTCCTTATCTTCTCCTCGTGTCTAAACTCTTCTCCATGGCTGGACCCCCAAATAATATTCCTGTACGTGCTAAGGGGTATCTAGAGAGTGGGATAGGTTTAATAACTACCCTCACCCTAAAGCGTACCCTAACCCTAACCACTACCCTAACACTAACGCGTACCCTAATCCTAACCCGTACCCTTAACCGAGCCCTAACCCTAACACTAAAACTAACCCTAACCCTAACCCATACCCTACGCCCTACCCGAACCCCTCCCCGAACCCGTAACCTAAGCCGTACCCTAACCCTCACCCTAACCCTAACCCTAACCCTAAGCTACCCTTGACTGCTTCTGCCTCCAATAGATTTCCTAAGCACTAGTGTTTTAAGGAACAGGTGAAAAAGAGAATCCTAATGTGATTTCTTGATAATGGGTGTGTTCCTTATCTTCTCCTCGTGTCTAAACTCTTCTCCATGGCTGGACCCCCAAATAATATTCCTTTACGTGCTAAGGGGTATCTAGAGAGTGGGATAGGTTTAATAACTACCCTCACCCTAACGCGTAACTTAACCCTAACCCCTACCCTAATCCTAACGCGTACCCTAATCCTAACCCGTACCCTAAACCGAGCCCTAAACCTAACACTAGCCCTAACCCTAACCCTAACCCATACCCTACGCCCTACCCGAACCCCTCCCCGAACCCGTACGCTAAGCCATACCCTAGCCCTCACCCTAACCCTCACCCTAACCCTAAGCTACCCTTGACTGCTTCTGCCTCCAATAGATTTCGTAAGCACTAGTGTTTTAAGGAACAGGTTAAAAAGAGAATCCTAATGTGATTTCTTGATAATGGGTGTGTTCCTTATCTTCTCCTAGTGTCTAAACTCTTCTCCATGGCTAGAACCCCAAATAATATTCCTTTACGTGCTAAGGGGTATCTAGAGAGTGGGATAGGTTTAATAACTAACCTCACCCTATCGCGTAACCTAACCCTAACCCCTACCCTAACACTAACGCGTACCCTAATCCTAACCCGTACCCTAAACCGAGCCCTAACCCTAACACTAACCCTAACCCTAACCCTAACCCATACCCTACGCCCTACCCGAACCCCTCCCCGAACCCGTACCCTAAGCCATACCCTAACCCTCACCCTAACCCTAACCCTAACCCTAAGCTACCCTTGACTGCTTCTGCGTCCAATAGATTTCCTAAGCACTAGTGTTTTAAGGAACAGGTGAAAAAGTGAATCCTAATGTGATTTCTTGATAATGGGTGTGTTCCTTATCTTCTCCTCGTGTCTAAACTCTTCTCCATGGCTGGACCCCCAAATAATATTCCTTTATGTGCTAAGGGGTATCTAGAGAGTGGGATAGGTTTAATAAATAGCCCCACCCTAACGCGTACCCTAACCCTAACCCCTACCCTAACCCTAACGCGTACCCTAATCCTAACCCATAACCTAAACCGAGCCCTAACCCTAACTCTAGCCCTAACCCTATACCTAACCCATACCCTACGCCCTACCCGAACCCCTCCCCGAACCCGTACCCTAAGCCATACCCTAATCCTCACCCTAACCCTAACCCTAACCCTAAGCTACCCTTGACTGCTTCTGCCTCCAATAGATTTCCTAAGCACTAGTGTTTTAAGGAACAGGTTAAAAAGAGAATCCTAAAGTGATTTCGTGATAATGGGTGTGTTCCTTATCTTCTCCTAGTGTCTAAACTCTTCTCCATGGCTGGACCCCCAAATAATATTCCTTTACGTGCTAAGGGGTATCTAGAGAGTGGGATAGGTTTAATAACTAACCTCACCCTAAAGCGTACCCTTACCCTAACCACTACCCTAACACTAACGCGTACCCTAATCCTAACCCGTACCCTTAACCGAGCCCTAACCCTAACACTAACCCTAACCCTAACCCTAACCCATACCCTACGCCCTACCCGAACCCCTCCCCGAACCCGTACCCTAAGCCGTACCCTAACCCTCACCCTAACCCTAACCCTAACCCTAAGCTACCCTTGACTGCTTCTTCCTCCAATAGATTTCCTAAGCACTAGTGTTTTAAGGAACAGGTTAAAAAGCGAATCCTAATGTGATTTCTTGATAATGGGTGTTTTCCTTATCTTCTCCTCGTGTCTAAACTCTGCTCCATGGCTGGACACCCAAATAATATTCCTTTAAGTGCTAAGGGGTATCTAGAGAGTGGCATAGGTTTAATATCTACCCTCACCCTAACGCGTACCCTAACCCTAACCCCTACCCTAACCCTAACGCGTACCGAAATCCTAACCCGTACCCTAAACCGAGCCCTAACCCTAACACTAGCCCTAACCCTAACCCTAACCAATACCCTACGCCCTACCAGAACCCCTCCCCGAACCCGTACCCTAAGCCGTACCCTAACCCTCACCCTAACCCTAAGCTACCCTTGACTGCTTCTGCCTCCAATAGATTTCCTAAGCACTAGTGTTTTAAGGAACAGGTTAAAAAGAGAATCCTAATGTGATTTCTTGATAATGGGTGTGTTCCTTATCTTCTCCTCGTGTCTAAACTCTTCTCCATGGCTGGACCCCCAAATAATATTCCTTTACGTGCTAAGGGGTGTCTAGAGAGTGGGATAGGTTTAATAACTACCCTCACCCTAACGCGTTCCCTAACCCTAACCCCTACCCTAACCCTAACGCGTACCCTAATCCTAACCCGTACCCTAAACCGAGCCCTAACCCTAACCAATACCCTACGCCCTACCCGAACCCCTCCCCGAACCCGTACCCTAAGCCGTACCCTAACCCTCACCCTAACCCTAACCCTAACCCTAAGCTACCCTTGACTGCTTCTGCCTCCAATAGATTTCCTAAGCACTAGTGTTTTAAGGAACAGTTTAAAAAGAGAATCATATTGTGATTTCTTGATAATGGGTGTGTTCCTTATCTTCTCCTAGTGTCTAAACTCTTCTCCATGGCTGGACCCCCAAATAATATTCCTTTACGTGCTAAGGGGTATCTAGAGAGTGGGATAGGTTTAATAACTACCCTCACCCTAAAGCGTACCCTAACCCTAACCACTAGCCTAACACTAACGCGTACCCTAATCCTAACCCGTACCTTAAACCGAGCCCTAACCCTAACACTAACCCTAACCCTAACCCTAACCCATACCCTACGCCCTACCCGAACCCCTCCCCGAACCCGTACCCTAAGCCGTACCCTAACCCTCACCCTAACCCTAACCCTAACTCTAAGCTACCCTTGACTGCTTCTGCCTCCAATAGATTTCCTAAGCACTAGTGTTTTAAGGAACAGGTTAAAAAGAGAATCCTAATGTGATTTCGTGATAATGGGTGTGTTCCTTATCTTCTCCTCGTGTCTAAACTCTTCTCCATGGCTGGACCCCCAAATAATATTCCTTTACGTGCTAAGGGGTATCTAGAGAGTGGGATAGATTTAATAACTACCCTCACCCTAAAGCGTACCCTAACCCTAACCACTACCCTAACACTAACGCGTACCCTAATCCTAACCCGTACCCTTAACCGAGCCCTAACCCTAACACTAACCCTAACCCTAACCCTAACCCATACCCTACGCCCTACCCGAACCCCTCCCCGAACCCGTACCCTAAGCCGTACCCTAACCCTCACCCTAACCCTAACCCTAACCCTAAGCTACCCTTGACTGCTTCTTCCTCCAATAGATTTCCTAAGCACTAGTGTTTTAAGGAACAGGTTAAAAAGCGAATCCTAATGTGATTTCTTGATAATGGGTGTTTTCCTTATCTTCTCCTAGTGTCTAAACTCTTCTCCATGGCTGGACCCCCAATAATATTCCTGTACGTGCTAAGGGGTATCTAGAGAGTGGGATAGGTTTAATAACTACCCTCACCCTAACGCGTACACTAACCCTAACCCCTACCCTAACCCTAACGCGTACCCTAATCCTAACCCGTACCCTAAACCTAGCCCTAACCCTAACCCTCACCCTAACCCTAACCCTAACCCTAAGCTACCCTTGACGGCTTCTGCCTCCAATAGATTTCCTAAGCACTAGTGTTTTAAGGAACAGGTCAAAAAGAGAATGCTAATGTTATTTCTTAATAATGGGTGTGTTCCTTATTTTCTCCTAGTGTCTAATCTCTTCTCCATGGCTGGACCCCCAAATAATATTCCTTTACGTGCTAAGGGGTATCTAGAGAGTGGGATAGGTTTAATAACTACCCTCACCCTAAAGCGTACCCTTACCCTAACCACTACCCTAACACTAACGCGTACCCTAATCCTAACCCGTACCTTTAACCGAGCCCTAACCCTAACACTAACCCTAACCCTAACCCTAACCCATACCATACGCCCTACCCGAACCCCTCCCCGAACCCGTACCCTAAGCCGTACCCTAACCCTCACCCTAACCCTAACCCTAACCCTAAGCTACCCTTGACTGCTTCTTCCTCCAATAGATTTCCTAAGCACTAGTGTTTTAAGGAACAGGTTAAAAAGAGAATCCTAATGTGATTTCTTGATAATGGGTGTGTTCCTTATCTTCTCCTCGTGTCTAAACTCTTCTCCATGGCTGGACCCCCAAATAATATTCCTTTAAGTGCTAAGGGGTATCTAGAGAGTGGCATAGGTTTAATAACTACCCTCACCCTAACGCATACCCTAACCCTAACCCCTACCCTAACCCTAACGCGTACACTAATCCTAACCCGTACCCTAAACCGAGCCCTAACCCTAACACTAGCCCTAACCCTAACCCTAACCAATACCCTACGCCCTACCAGAACCCCTCCCCGAACCCGTACCCTAAGCCGTACCCTAACCCTCACCCTAACCCTAAGCTACCCTTGACTGCTTCTGCCTCCAATAGATTTCCTAAGCACTAGTGTTTTAAGGAACAGGTTAAAAAGAGAATCCTAATGTGATTTCTTGATAATGGGTGTGTTCCTTATCTTCTCCTCGTGTCTAAACTCTTCTCCATGGCTGGACCCCCAAATAATATTCCTTTACGTGCTAAGGGGTGTCTAGAGAGTGGGATAGGTTTAATAACTACCCTCACCCTAACGCGTTCCCTAACCCTAACCCCTACCCTAACCCTAACGCGTACCCTAATCCTAACCCGTACCCTAAACCGAGCCCTAACCCTAACCAATACCCTACGCCCTACCCGAACCCCTCCCCGAACCCGTACCCTAAGCCGTACCCTAACCCTCACCCTAACCCTAACCCTAACCCTAAGCTACCCTTGACTGCTTCTGCCTCCAATAGATTTCCTAAGCACTAGTGTTTTAAGGAACAGTTTAAAAAGAGAATCATATTGTGATTTCTTGATAATGGGTGTGTTCCTTATCTTCTCCTAGTGTCTAAACTCTTCTCCATGGCTGGACCCCCAAATAATATTCCTTTACGTGCTAAGGGGTATCTAGAGAGTGGGATAGGTTTAATAACTACCCTCACCCTAAAGCGTACCCTAACCCTAACCACTACCCTAACACTAACGCGTACCCTAATCCTAACCCGTACCCTTAACCGAGCCCTAACCCTAACACTAACCCTAACCCTAACCCTAACCCATACCGTACGCCCTACCCGAACCCCTCCCTGAACCCGTACCCTAAGTCGTACCCTAACCCTCACCCTAACCCTAACCCTAACCCTAAGCTACCCTTGACTGCTTCTTCCTCCAATAGATTTCCTAAGCACTAGTGTTTTAAGGAACAGGTTAAAAAGAGAATCCTAATGTGATTTCTTGATAATGGGTGGGTTCCTTATCTTCTCCTCGTGTCTAAACTCTTCTCCATGGCTGGACCCCCAAATAATATTCCTTTAAATGCTAAGGGGTAACTAGAGAGTGGGATAGGTTTAATAACTACCCTAACCCTAACGCGTACCCTAACCCTAACACCTACCCTAACCCTAACGCGTACCCTAATCCTAACCCGTACCCTAAACCGAGCCCTAAACCTAACACTAGCCCTAACCCTAACCCTAACCCATACCCTACGCCCTACCCGAACCCCTCCCCGAACCCGTACCCTAAGCCGTACCCTAACCCTCACCCTAACCCTAACCCTAACCCTAAGCTACCCTTGACGGCTTCTGCCTCCAATAGATTTCCTAAGCACTAGTGTTTTAAGGAACAGGTTAAAAAGAGAATCCTAATGTGATTTCTTGATAATGGGTGTGTTCCTTATCTTCTCCTAGTGTCTAAACTCTTCTCCATGGCTGGACCCCCAAATAATATTCCTTTACGTGCTAAGGGGTATCTAGAGAGTGGGATAGGTTTAATAACTAACCTCACCCTAAAGCGTACCCTTACCCTAACCACTACCCTAACACTAACGCGTACCCTAATCCTAACCCGTACCCTTAACCGAGCCCTAACCCTAACACTAACCCTAACCCTAACCCTAACCCATACCCTACGCCCTACCCGAACCCCTCCCCGAACCCGTACCCTAAGCCGTACCCTAACCCTCACCCTAACCCTAACCCTAACCCTAAGCTACCCTTGACTGCTTCTTCCTCCAATAGATTTCCTAAGCACTAGTGTTTTAAGGAACAGGTTAAAAAGCGAATCCTAATGTGATTTCTTGATAATGGGTGTTTTCCTTATCTTCTCCTCGTGTCTAAACTCTTCTCCATGGCTGGACCCCCAAATAATATTCCTTTAAGTGCTAAGGGGTATCTAGAGAGTGGCATAGGTTTAATAACTACCCTCACCCTAACGCGTACCCTAACCCTAACCCCTACCCTAACCCTAACGCGTACCCTAATCCTAACCCGTACCCTAAACCGAGCCCTAACCCTAACACTAGCCCTAACCCTAACCCTAACCAATACCCTACGCCCTACCAGAACCCCTCCCCGAACCCGTACCCTAAGCCGTACCCTAACCCTCACCCTAACCCTAAGCTACCCTTGACTGCTTCTGCCTCCAATAGATTTCCTAAGCACTAGTGTTTTAAGGAACAGGTTAAAAAGAGAATCCTAATGTGATTTCTTGATAATGGGTGTGTTCCTTATCTTCTCCTCGTGTCTAAACTCTTCTCCATGGCTGGACCCCCAAATAATATTCCTTTACGTGCTAAGGGGTATCTAGAGAGTGGAATAGGTTTAATAACTACCCTCACCCTAACGCGTTCCCTAACCCTAACCCCTACCCTAACCCTAACGCGTACCCTAATCCTAACCCGTACCCTAAACCGAGCCCTAACCCTAACCAATACCCTACGCCCTACACGAACCCCTCCCCGAACCCGTACCCTAAGCCGTACCCTAACCCTCACCCTAACCCTAATCCTAACCCTAAGCTACCCTTGACTGCTTCTGCCTCCAATAGATTTCCTAAGCACTAGTGTTTTAAGGAACAGTTTAAAAAGAGAATCATATTGTGATTTCTTGATAATGGGTGTGTTCCTTATCTTCTCCTTGTGTCTAAACACTTCTCCATGGCTGGACCCCCAAATAATATTCCTTTACGTGCTAAGGGGTATCTAGAGAGTGGGATAGGTTTAATAACTACCCTCACCCTAAAGCGTACCCTAACCCTAACCACTACCCTAACACTAACGCGTACCCTAATCCTAACCCGTACCCTAAACCGAGCCCTAACCCTAACAATAACCCTAACCCTAACCCTAACCCATACCCTACGCCCTACCCGAACCCCTCCCCGAACCCGTACCCTAAGCCGTACCCTAACCCTCTCCCTAACCCTAACCCTAACTCTAAGCTACCCTTGACTGCTTCTGCCTCCAATAGATTTCCTAAGCACTAGTGTTTTAAGGAACAGGTTAAAAAGAGAATCCTAATGTGATTTCGTGATAATGGGTGTGTTCCTTATCTTCTCCTCGTGTCTAAACTCTTCTCCATGGCTGGACCCCCAAATAATATTCCTTTACGAGCTAAGGGGTATCTAGAGAGTGGGATAGATTTAATAACTACCCTCACCCTAACGCGTACCCTAACCCTAACCCCTACCCTAACCCTAACGCGTACCCTAATCCTAACCCATACCCTAAACCGAGCCCTAACCCTAACCCTTGCCCTAACACTAACCCTAACCCATACCCTACGCCCTACCCGAACCCCTCCCCGAACCCGTACCCTAAGCCGTACCCTAACCCTCACCCTAACCCTAACACTAACCCTAAGCTACCCTTGACTGCTTCTGCCTCCAATAGATTTCCTAAGCACTAGTGTTTTAAGGAACAGGTTACAAAGAGAATCCTAATGTGATTTCTTGATAATGGGTGTGTTCCTTATCTTCTCCTAGTGTCTAAACTCTTCTCCATGGCTGGACCACCAAATAATATTCCTTTACGTGCTAAGGGTTATCTACAGAGTGGGATAGGTTTAATAACTAACCTCACCCTATCGCGTACCCTAACCCTTACCCCTACCCTAACACTAACACGTACCCTAATCCTAACCCGTACCCTAAACCGAGCCCTCACCCTAACACTAAACCTAACCCTAACCCTAACCCATACCCTACGCCCTACACGAACCCCTCCCCGAACCCTTACCCTAAGCCATACCCTAACCCTCACCCTAACCCTAACCCTAACACTAAGCTACCCTTGACGGCTTCTGCCTCCAATAGATTTCCTAAGCACTAGTGTTTTAAGGAACAGGTGAAAAAGAGAATCCTAATGTGATTTCGTGATAATGGGTGTGTTCCTTATCTTCTCCTAGTGTCTAAACTCTTCTCCATGGCTGGACCCCCAATAATATTCCTGTACGTGCTAAGGGGTATCTAGAGAGTGGGATAGGTTTAATAACTACCCTCACCCTAACGCGTACACTAACCCTAACCCCTACCCTAACCCTAACGCGTACCCTAATCCTAACCCGTACCCTAAACCGAGCCCTAACCCTAACCCTCACCCTAACCCTAACCCTAACCCTAAGCTACCCTTGACGGCTTCTGCCTCCAATAGATTTCCTAAGCACTAGTGTTTTAAGGAACAGGTTAAAAAGAGAATCCTAATGTTATTTCTTGATAATGGGTGTGTTCCTTATTTTCTCCTAGTGTCTAATCTCTTCTCCATGGCTGGACCCCCAAATAATATTCCTTTACGTGCTAAGGGTTATCTAGAGAGTGGGATAGGTTTAATAACTACCCTCACCCTAAAGCGTACCCTTACCCTAACCACTACCCTAACACTAACGCGTACCCTAATCCTAACCCGTACCCTTAACCGAGCCCTAACCCTAACACTAACCCTAACCCTAACCCATACCATACGCCCTACCCGAACCCCTCCCCGAACCCGTACCCTAAGCCGTACCCTAACCCTCACCCTAACCCTAACCCTAACCCTAACCCTAAGCTACCCTTGACTGCTTCTTCCTCCAATAGATTTCCTAAGCACTAGTGTTTTAAGGAACAGGTTAAAAAGAGAATCCTAATGTGATTTCTTGATAATGGGTGTGTTCCTTATCTTCTCCTCGTGTCTAAACTCTTCTCCATGGCTGGACCCCCAAATAATATTCCTGTACGTGCTAAGGGGTATCTAGAGAGTGGGATAGGTTTAATAACTACCCTCACCCTAAAGCGTACCCTAACCCTAACCACTACCCTAACACTAACGCGTACCCTAATCCTAACCCGTACCCTTAACCGAGCCCTAACCCTAACACTAAAACTAACCCTAACCCTAACCCATACCCTACGCCCTACCCGAACCCCTCCCCGAACCCGTAACCTAAGCCGTACCCTAACCCTCACCCTAACCCTAACCCTAACCCTAAGCTACCCTTGACTGCTTCTGCCTCCAATAGATTTCCTAAGCACTAGTGTTTTAAGGAACAGGTGAAAAAGAGAATCCTAATGTGATTTCTTGATAATGGGTGTGTTCCTTATCTTCTCCTCGTGTCTAAACTCTTCTCCATGGCTGGACCCCCAAATAATATTCCTTTACGTGCTAAGGGGTATCTAGAGAGTGGGATAGGTTTAATAACTACCCTCACCCTAACGCGTAACTTAACCCTAACCCCTACCCTAATCCTAACGCGTACCCTAATCCTAACCCGTACCCTAAACCTAACACTAGCCCTAACCCTAACCCTAACCCATACCCTACGCCCTACCCGAACCCCTCCCCGAACCCGTACCCTAAGCCATACCCTAGCCCTCACCCTAACCCTAACACTAACCCTAAGCTACCCTTGACTGCTTCTGCCTCCAATAGATTTCGTAAGCACTAGTGTTTTAAGGAACAGGTTAAAAAGAGAATCCTAATATGATTTCGTGATAATGGGTGTGTTCCTTATCTTCTCCTAGTGTCTAAACACTTCTCCATGGCTGGATCCCCAAACAATATTCCTTTACGTGCTAAGGGGTATCTAGAGAGTGGGATAGGTTTAATAACTACCCTCACCCTAACGCGTACCCTAACTCTAACCCCTACCCTAACCCTAAAGCGTACCCTAATCCTAACCCGTACCCTAAACCGAGCCCTAACCCTAACACTAACTCTAACCCTAACCCTAACCCATACCCTACGCCCTGCCCGAACCCCTCCCTGAACCCGTACCCTAAACCGTACCCTAACCCTCACCCTAACCCTAACCCTAACCCTAAGCTACCCTTGACGGCTTCTGCCTCCAATAGATTTCCTAAGCACTAGTGTTTTAAGGAACAGGTTAAAAAGAGAATCCTAATGTGATTTCTGGATAATGGGTGTGTTCCTTATCTTCTCCTCGTGTCTAAACTCTTCTCCATGGCTGGACCCCCAAATAATATTCCTTTACGTGCTAAGGGGTATCTAGAGAGTGGGATAGGTTTAATAACTACCCTCACCCTAATGCGTTCCCTAACCCTAACCCCTACCCTAACCCTAACGCGTACCCTAATCCTAACCCGTACCCTAAACCGAGCCCTAACCCTAACACTAGCCCTAACCCTAACCCTAACCAATACCCTACGCCCTACCCGAACCCCTCCCCGAACCCGTACCCTAAGCCGTACCCTAACCCTCACCCTAACCCTAAGCTACCCTTGACTGCTTCTGCCTCCAATAGATTTCCTAAGCACTAGTGTTTTAAGGAACAGGTTAAAAAGAGAATCCTAATGTGATTTCTTGATAATGGGTGTGTTCCTTATCTTCTCCTAGTGTCTAAACTCTTCTCCATGGCTGGAATCCCAAATAATATTCCATTACGTGCTAAGGGGTATCTAGAGAGTGGGATAGGTTTAATAACTAACCTCACCCTATCGCGTAACCTAACCCTAACCCCTACCCTAACACTAACGCGTACCCTAATCCTAACCCGTACCCTAAACCGAGCCCTAACCCTAACACTAACCCTAACCCTAACCCTAACCCATACCCTACGCCCTACCCGAACCCCTCCCCGAACCCGTACCCTAAGCCATACCCTAATCCTCACGCTAACCCTAACCCTAACCCTAATCTACCCTTGACTGCTTCTGCCTCCAATAGATTTCCTAAGCACTAGTGTTTTAAGGAACAGGTTAAAAAGAGAATCCTAAAGTGATTTCGTGATAATGGGTGTGTTCCTTATCTTCTCCTAGTGTCTAAACACTTCTCCATGGCTGGACCCCCAATAATATTCCTGTACGTGCTAAGGGGTATCTAGAGAGTGGGATAGGTTTAATAACTACCCTCACCCTAACGCGTACACTAACCCTAACCCCTACCCTAACCCTAACGCGTACCCTAATCCTAACCCGTACCCTAAACCGAGCCCTAACCCTAACACTAACCCTAACCCTAACCCTAACCCATACCCTACGCCCTACCCGAAACCCTCCCCGAACCCGTACCCTAAGCCGTACCGTAACCCTCACCCTAACCCTAACCCTAACCCTAAGCTACCCTTGACTGCTTCTGCCTCCAATAGATTTCCTAAGCACTAGTGTTTTAAGGAACAGGTTAAAAAGAGAATCCTAATGTGATTTCTTGATAATGGGTGTGTTCCTTATCTTCTCCTAGTGTCTAAACTCTTCTCCATGGCTGGACCCCCAAATAATATTCCTTTACGTGCTAAGGGGTATCTAGAGAGTGGGATAGGTTTAATAACTACCCTCACCCTAACGCGTACCCTAACCCTAACACCTACCCTAACCCTAACGCGTACCCTAATCCTAACCCGTACCCTAAACCGAGCCCTAAACCTAACACTAGCCCTAACCCTAACCCTAACCCATACCCTACGCCCTACCCGAACCCCTCCCCGAACCCGTACCCTAAGCCGTACCCTAACCCTCACCCTAACCCTAACCCTAACCCTAAGCTACCCTTGACGGCTTCTGCCTCCAATAGATTTCCTAAGCACTAGTGTTTTAAGGAACAGGTTAAAAAGAGAATCCTAATGTGATTTCTTGATAATGGGTGTGTTCCTTATCTTCTCCTAGTGTCTAAACTCTTCTCCATGGCTGGACCCCCAAATAATATTCCTTTACGTGCTAAGGGGTATCTAGAGAGTGGGATAGGTTTAATAACTAACCTCACCCTAAAGCGTACCCTTACCCTAACCACTACCCTAACACTAACGCGTACCCTAATCCTAACCCGTACCCTTAACCGAGCCCTAACCCTAACACTAACCCTAACCCTAACCCTAACCCATACCCTACGCCCTACCCGAACCCCTCCCCGAACCCATACCCTAAGCCGTACCCTAACCCTCACCCTAACCCTAAACCTAACCCTAAGCTACCCTTGACTGCTTCTTCCTCCAATAGATTTCCTAAGCACTAGTGTTTTAAGGAACAGGTTAAAAAGCGAATCCTAATGTGATTTCTTGATAATGGGTGTTTTCCTTATCTTCTCCTCGTGTCTAAACTCTTCTCCATGGCTGGACCCCCAAATAATATTCCTTTAAGTGCTAAGGGGTATCTAGAGAGTGGCATAGGTTTAATAACTACCCTCACCCTAACGCGTACCCTAACCCTAACCCCTACCCTAACCCTAACGCGTACCCTAATCCTAACCCGTACCCTAAACCGAGCCCTAACCCTAACACTAGCCCTAACCCTAACCCTAACCAATACCCTACGCCCTACCAGAACCCCTCCCCGAACCCGTACCCTAAGCCGTACCCTAACCCTCACCCTAACCCTAAGCTACCCTTGACTGCTTCTGCCTCCAATAGATTTCCTAAGCACTAGTGTTTTAAGGAACAGGTTAAAAAGAGAATCCTAATGTGATTTCTTGATAATGGGTGTGTTCCTTATCTTCTCCTAGTGTCTAAACTCTTCTCCATGGCTGGACCCCCAAATAATATTCCTTTACGTGCTAAGGGGTATCTAGAGAGTGGGATAGGTTTAATAACTAACCTCACCCTATCGCGTACCCTAACCCTAACCCCTACCCTAACACTAACGCGTACCCTAATCCTAACCCGTACCCTAAACCGAGCCCTAACCCTAACACTAACCCTAACCCTAACGCTAACCCATACCCTACGCCCTACCCGAACCCCTCCCCGAACCCGTACCCTAAGCCGTACCCTAACCTTCACCCTAACCCTAACCCTAACCCTAAGCTACCCTTGACTGCTTCTTCCTCCAATAGATTTCCTAAGCACTAGTGTTTTAAGGAACAGGTTAAAAAGAGAATCCTAATGTGATTTCTTGATAATGGGTGTGTTCCTTATCTTCTCCTCGTGTCTAAACTCTTCTCCATGGCTGGACCCCCAAATAATATTCCTGTACGTGCTAAGGGGTATCTAGAGAGTGGGATAGGTTTAATAACTACCCTCACCCTAAAGCGTACCCTAACCCTAACCACTACCCTAACACTAACGCGTACCCTAATCCTAACCCGTACCCTTAACCGAGCCCTAACCCTAACACTAAAACTAACCCTAACCCTAACCCATACACTACGCCCTACCCGAACCCCTCCCCGAACCCGTAACCTAAGCCGTACCCTAACCCTCACCCTAACCCTAACCCTAACCCTAAGCTACCCTTGACTGCTTCTGCCTCCAATAGATTTCCTAAGCACTAGTGTTTTAAGGAACAGGTGAAAAAGAGAATCCTAATGTGATTTCTTGATAATGGGTGTGTTCCTTATCTTCTCCTCGTGTCTAAACTCTTCTCCATGGCTGGACCCCCAAATAATATTCCTTTACGTGCTAAGGGGTATCTAGAGAGTGGGATAGGTTTAATAACTACCCTCACCCTAACGCGTAACTTAACCCTAACCCCTACCCTAATCCTAACGCGTACCCTAATCCTAACCCGTACCCTAAACCGAGCCCTAAACCTAACACTAGCCCTAACCCTAACCCTAACCCATACCCTACGCCCTACCCGAACCCCTCCCCGAACCCGTACCCTAAGCCATACCCTAGCCCTCACCCTAACCCTAACACTAACCCTAAGCTACCCTTGACTGCTTCTGCCTCCAATAGATTTCGTAAGCACTAGTGTTTTAAGGAACAGGTTAAAAAGAGAATCCTAATATGATTTCGTGATAATGGGTGTGTTCCTTATCTTCTCCTAGTGTCTAAACACTTCTCCATGGCTGGATCCCCAAACAATATTCCTTTACGTGCTAAGGGGTATCTAGAGAGTGGGATAGGTTTAATAACTACCCTCACCCTAACGCGTACCCTAACTCTAACCCCTACCCTAACCCTAAAGCGTACCCTAATCCTAACCCGTACCCTAAACCGAGCCCTAACCCTAACACTAACTCTAACCCTAACCCTAACCCATACCCTACGCCCTGCCCGAACCCCTCCCTGAACCCGTACCCTAAACCGTACCCTAACCCTCACCCTAACCCTAACCCTAACCCTAAGCTACCCTTGACGGCTTCTGCCTCCAATAGATTTCCTAAGCACTAGTGTTTTAAGGAACAGGTTAAAAAGAGAATCCTAATGTGATTTCTGGATAATGGGTGTGTTCCTTATCTTCTCCTCGTGTCTAAACTCTTCTCCATGGCTGGACCCCCAAATAATATTCCTTTACGTGCTAAGGGGTATCTAGAGAGTGGGATAGGTTTAATAACTACCCTCACCCTAATGCGTTCCCTAACCCTAACCCCTACCCTAACCCTAACGCGTACCCTAATCCTAACCCGTACCCTAAACCGAGCCCTAACCCTAACACTAGCCCTAACCCTAACCCTAACCAATACCCTACGCCCTACCCGAACCCCTCCCCGAACCCGTACCCTAAGCCGTACCCTAACCCTCACCCTAACCCTAAGCTACCCTTGACTGCTTCTGCCTCCAATAGATTTCCTAAGCACTAGTGTTTTAAGGAACAGGTTAAAAAGAGAATCCTAATGTGATTTCTTGATAATGGGTGTGTTCCTTATCTTCTCCTAGTGTCTAAACTCTTCTCCATGGCTGGAATCCCAAATAATATTCCATTACGTGCTAAGGGGTATCTAGAGAGTGGGATAGGTTTAATAACTAACCTCACCCTATCGCGTAACCTAACCCTAACCCCTACCCTAACACTAACGCGTACCCTAATCCTAACCTGTACCCTAAACCGAGCCCTAACCCTAACACTAACCCTAACCCTAACCCTAACCCATACCCTACGCCCTACCCGAACCCCTCCCCGAACCCGTACCCTAAGCCATACCCTAATCCTCACGCTAACCCTAACCCTAACCCTAATCTACCCTTGACTGCTTCTGCCTCCAATAGATTTCCTAAGCACTAGTGTTTTAAGGAACAGGTTAAAAAGAGAATCCTAAAGTGATTTCGTGATAATGGGTGTGTTCCTTATCTTCTCCTAGTGTCTAAACACTTCTCCATGGCTGGACCCCCAATAATATTCCTGTACGTGCTAAGGGGTATCTAGAGAGTGGGATAGGTTTAATAACTACCCTCACCCTAACGCGTACACTAACCCTAACCCCTACCCTAACCCTAACGCGTACCCTAATCCTAACCCGTACCCTAAACCGAGCCCTAACCCTAACACTAACCCTAACCCTAACCCTAACCCATACCCTACGCCCTACCCGAAACCCTCCCCGAACCCGTACCCTAAGCCGTACCGTAACCCTCACCCTAACCCTAACCCTAACCCTAAGCTACCCTTGACTGCTTCTGCCTCCAATAGATTTCCTAAGCACTAGTGTTTTAAGGAACAGGTTAAAAAGAGAATCCTAATGTGATTTCTTGATAATGGGTGTGTTCCTTATCTTCTCCTAGTGTCTAAACTCTTCTCCATGGCTGGACCCCCAAATAATATTCCTTTACGTGCTAAGGGGTATCTAGAGAGTGGGATAGGTTTAATAACTACCCTCACCCTAACGCGTACCCTAACCCTAACACCTACCCTAACCCTAACGCGTACCCTAATCCTAACCCGTACCCTAAACCGAGCCCTAAACCTAACACTAGCCCTAACCCTAACCCTAACCCATACCCTACGCCCTACCCGAACCCCTCCCCGAACCCGTACCCTAAGCCGTACCCTAACCCTCACCCTAACCCTAACCCTAACCCTAAGCTACCCTTGACGGCTTCTGCCTCCAATAGATTTCCTAAGCACTAGTGTTTTAAGGAACAGGTTAAAAAGAGAATCCTAATGTGATTTCTTGATAATGGGTGTGTTCCTTATCTTCTCCTAGTGTCTAAACTCTTCTCCATGGCTGGACCCCCAAATAATATTCCTTTACGTGCTAAGGGGTATCTAGAGAGTGGGATAGGTTTAATAACTAACCTCACCCTAAAGCGTACCCTTACCCTAACCACTACCCTAACACTAACGCGTACCCTAATCCTAACCCGTACCCTTAACCGAGCCCTAACCCTAACACTAACCCTAACCCTAACCCTAACCCATACCCTACGCCCTACCCGAACCCCTCCCCGAACCCATACCCTAAGCCGTACCCTAACCCTCACCCTAACCCTAAACCTAACCCTAAGCTACCCTTGACTGCTTCTTCCTCCAATAGATTTCCTAAGCACTAGTGTTTTAAGGAACAGGTTAAAAAGCGAATCCTAATGTGATTTCTTGATAATGGGTGTTTTCCTTATCTTCTCCTCGTGTCTAAACTCTTCTCCATGGCTGGACCCCCAAATAATATTCCTTTAAGTGCTAAGGGGTATCTAGAGAGTGGCATAGGTTTAATAACTACCCTCACCCTAACGCGTACCCTAACCCTAACCCCTACCCTAACCCTAACGCGTACCCTAATCCTAACCCGTACCCTAAACCGAGCCCTAACCCTAACACTAGCCCTAACCCTAACCCTAACCAATACCCTACGCCCTACCAGAACCCCTCCCCGAACCCGTACCCTAAGCCGTACCCTAACCCTCACCCTAACCCTAAGCTACCCTTGACTGCTTCTGCCTCCAATAGATTTCCTAAGCACTAGTGTTTTAAGGAACAGGTTAAAAAGAGAATCCTAATGTGATTTCTTGATAATGGGTGTGTTCCTTATCTTCTCCTAGTGTCTAAACTCTTCTCCATGGCTGGACCCCCAAATAATATTCCTTTACGTGCTAAGGGGTATCTAGAGAGTGGGATAGGTTTAATAACTAACCTCACCCTATCGCGTACCCTAACCCTAACCCCTACCCTAACACTAACGCGTACCCTAATCCTAACCCGTACCCTAAACCGAGCCCTAACCCTAACACTAACCCTAACCCTAACGCTAACCCATACCCTACGCCCTACCCGAACCCCTCCCCGAACCCGTACCCTAAGCCGTACCCTAACCTTCACCCTAATCCTAACACTAACCCTAAGCTACCCTTGACGGCTTCTGCCTCCAATAGATTTCCTAAGCACTAGTGTTTTAAGGAACAGGTTAAAAAGAGAATCGTAATGTGATTTCTTGATAATGGGTGTGTTCCTTATCTTCTCCTACTGTCTAAACTCTTCTCCATGGCTGGACCCCCAAATAATATTACTTTACGTGCTAAGGGGTATCTAGAGAGTGGGATAGGTTTAATAACTACCCTCACCCTAAAGCGTAACCTAACCCTAACCACTACCCTAACACTAACGCGTACCCTAATCCTAACCCGTACCCTTAACCGAGCCCTAACCCTAACACTAACCCTAACCCTAACCCTAACCCATACCCTACGCCCTACCCGAACCCCTCCCTGAACCCATACCCTAAGTCGTACCCTAACCCTCACCCTAACCCTAACCCTAACCCTAAGCTACCCTTGACTGCTTCTGCCTCCAATAGATTTCCTAAGCACTAGTGTTTTAAGGAACAGGTTAAAAAGAGAATCCTAATGTGATTTCTTGATAATGGGTGTGTTCCTTATCTTCTCCTCGTGTCTAAACTCTTCTCCATGGCTGGACCCCCAAATAATATTCCTTTAAGTGCTAAGGGGTATCTAGAGAGTGGGATAGGTTTAATAACTACCCTCACCCTAACGCGTACCCTGACCCTAACCCCTACCCTAACCCTAACGCGTACCCTAATCCTAACCCGTACCCTAAACCGAGCCCTAACCATAACACTAACCCTAACCCTAACCCTAACACATACCCTACGCCCTACCCGAACCCCTCCCCGAACCCGTACCCTAAGCCATACCCTAGCCCTCACCCTAACCCTAACCCTAACCCTAAGCTACCCTTGACTGCTTCTGCCTCCAATAGATTTCCTAAGCACTAGTGTTTTAAGGACCAGGTTAAAAAGAGAATCCTAATGTGAATTCGTGATAATGGGTGTGTTCCTTATCTTCTCCTAGTGTCTAAACTCTTCTCCATGGCTGGACCCCCAAATAATATTCCTTTACGTGCTAAGGGGTATCTAGAGAGTGGGATAGGTTTAATAACTACCCTCACCCTAAAGCGTACCCTAACCCTAACCCCTACCCTAACCCTAACGCGTACCCTAATCCTAACCCGTACCCTAAACCGAGCCCTAAACCTAACACTAGCCCTAACCCTAACCCTAACCCATACCCTACGCCCTACCCGAACCCCTCCCCGAACCAGTACCCTAAACCGTACCCTAACCCTCACCCTAACCCTAACCCTAACACTAAGCTACCCTTGACGGCTTCTGCCTCCAATAGATTTCCTAAGCACTAGTGTTTTAAGGAACAGGTTAAAAAGAGAATCCTAATATGATTTCGTGATAATGGGTGTGTTCCTTATCTTCTCCTAGTGTCTAAACTCTTCTCCATGGCTGGACCCCCAAACAATATACCTTTACGTGCTAAGTGGTATCTAGAGAGTGGGATAGGTTTAATAACTACCCTCACCCTAACGCGTACCCTAACTCTAACCCCTACCCTAACCCTAGCGCGTACCCTAATCCTAACCCGTACCCTAAACCGAGCCCTAACCCTAACACTAACTCTAACCCTAACCCTAACCCATAACCTACGCCCTACCCGAACCCCTCCCTGAACCCGTACCCTAAACCGTACCCTAACCCTCACCCTAACCCTAACCCTAACTCTAAGCTACCCTTGACGGCTTCTGCCTCCAATAGATTTCCTAAGCACTAGTGTTTTAAGGAACAGGTGAAAAAGAGAATCCTAATGTGATTTCTTGAGAATGGGTGTGTTCCTTATCTTCTCCTCGTGTCTAAACTCTTCTCCATCGTTGGACCCCCAAATAATATTCCCTTACGTGCTAAGGGGTATCTAGAGAGTGGGATAGGTTTAATAACTACCCTCACCCTAACGCGTTCCCTAACCCTAACCCCTACCCTAACCCTAACGCGTACCCTAATCCTAACCCATACCCTAAACCGAGCCCTAACCCTAACCCTTGCCCTAACACTAACCCTAACCCATACCCTACGCCCTACCCGAACCCCTCCCCGAACCCGTACCCTAAGCCGTACCCTAACCCTCACCCTAACCCTAACACTAACCCTAAGCTACCCTTGACTGCTTCTGCCTCCAATAGATTTCCTAAGCACTAGTGTTTTAAGGAACAGGTTACAAAGAGAATCCTAATGTGATTTCTTGATAATGGGTGTGTTCCTTATCTTCTCCTAGTGTCTAAACTCTTCTCCATGGCTGGACCACCAAATAATATTCCTTTACGTGCTAAGGGTTATCTACAGAGTGGGATAGGTTTAATAACTAACCTCACCCTATCGCGTACCCTAACCCTTACCCCTACCCTAACACTAACACGTACCCTAATCCTAACCCGTACCCTAAACCGAGCCCTAACCCTAACACTAAACCTAACCCTAACCCTAACCCATACCCTACGCCCTACCCGAACCCCTCCCCGAACCCTTACCCTAAGCCATACCCTAACCCTCACCCTAACCCTAACCCTAACACTAAGCTACCCTTGACGGCTTCTGCCTCCAATAGATTTCCTAAGCACTAGTGTTTTAAGGAACAGGTGAAAAAGAGAATCCTAATGTGATTTCGTGATAATGGGTGTGTTCCTTATCTTCTCCTAGTGTCTAAACTCTTCTCCATGGCTGGACCCCCAATAATATTCCTGTACGTGCTAAGGGGTATCTAGAGAGTGGGATAGGTTTAATAACTACCCTCACCCTAACGCGTACACTAACCCTAACCCCTACCCTAACCCTAACGCGTACCCTAATCCTAACCCGTACCCTAAACCGAGCCCTAACCCTAACCCTCACCCTAACCCTAACCCTAACCCTAAGCTACCCTTGACGGCTTCTGCCTCCAATAGATTTCCTAAGCACTAGTGTTTTAAGGAACAGGTTAAAAAGAGAATCCTAATGTTATTTCTTGATAATGGGTGTGTTCCTTATTTTCTCCTAGTGTCTAATCTCTTCTCCATGGCTGGACCCCCAAATAATATTCCTTTACGTGCTAAGGGTTATCTAGAGAGTGGGATAGGTTTAATAACTACCCTCACCCTAAAGCGTACCCTTACCCTAACCACTACCCTAACACTAACGCGTACCCTAATCCTAACCCGTACCCTTAACCGAGCCCTAACCCTAACACTAACCCTAACCCTAACCCATACCATACGCCCTACCCGAACCCCTCCCCGAACCCGTACCCTAAGCCGTACCCTAACCCTCACCCTAACCCTAACCCTAACCCTAACCCTAAGCTACCCTTGACTGCTTCTTCCTCCAATAGATTTCCTAAGCACTAGTGTTTTAAGGAACAGGTTAAAAAGAGAATCCTAATGTGATTTCTTGATAATGGGTGTGTTCCTTATCTTCTCCTCGTGTCTAAACTCTTCTCCATGGCTGGACCCCCAAATAATATTCCTGTACGTGCTAAGGGGTATCTAGAGAGTGGGATAGGTTTAATAACTACCCTCACCCTAAAGCGTACCCTAACCCTAACCACTACCCTAACACTAACGCGTACCCTAATCCTAACCCGTACCCTTAACCGAGCCCTAACCCTAACACTAAAACTAACCCTAACCCTAACCCATACCCTACGCCCTACCCGAACCCCTCCCCGAACCCGTACCCTAAGCCGTACCCTAACCCTCACCCTAACCCTAAGCTACCCTTGACTGCTTCTGCCTCCAATAGATTTCCTAAGCACTAGTGTTTTAAGGAACAGGTTAAAAAGAGAATCCTAATGTGATTTCTTGATAATGGGTGTGTTCCTTATCTTCTCCTAGTGTCTAAACTCTTCTCCATGGCTGGAATCCCAAATAATATTCCATTACGTGCTAAGGGGTATCTAGAGAGTGGGATAGGTTTAATAACTAACCTCACCCTATCGCGTAACCTAACCCTAACCCCTACCCTAACACTAACGCGTACCCTAATCCTAACCTGTACCCTAAACCGAGCCCTAACCCTAACACTAACCCTAACCCTAACCCTAACCCATACCCTACGCCCTACCCGAACCCCTCCCCGAACCCGTACCCTAAGCCATACCCTAATCCTCACGCTAACCCTAACCCTAACCCTAATCTACCCTTGACTGCTTCTGCCTCCAATAGATTTCCTAAGCACTAGTGTTTTAAGGAACAGGTTAAAAAGAGAATCCTAAAGTGATTTCGTGATAATGGGTGTGTTCCTTATCTTCTCCTAGTGTCTAAACACTTCTCCATGGCTGGACCCCCAATAATATTCCTGTACGTGCTAAGGGGTATCTAGAGAGTGGGATAGGTTTAATAACTACCCTCACCCTAACGCGTACACTAACCCTAACCCCTACCCTAACCCTAACGCGTACCCTAATCCTAACCCGTACCCTAAACCGAGCCCTAACCCTAACACTAACCCTAACCCTAACCCTAACCCATACCCTACGCCCTACCCGAAACCCTCCCCGAACCCGTACCCTAAGCCGTACCGTAACCCTCACCCTAACCCTAACCCTAACCCTAAGCTACCCTTGACTGCTTCTGCCTCCAATAGATTTCCTAAGCACTAGTGTTTTAAGGAACAGGTTAAAAAGAGAATCCTAATGTGATTTCTTGATAATGGGTGTGTTCCTTATCTTCTCCTAGTGTCTAAACTCTTCTCCATGGCTGGACCCCCAAATAATATTCCTTTACGTGCTAAGGGGTATCTAGAGAGTGGGATAGGTTTAATAACTACCCTCACCCTAACGCGTACCCTAACCCTAACACCTACCCTAACCCTAACGCGTACCCTAATCCTAACCCGTACCCTAAACCGAGCCCTAAACCTAACACTAGCCCTAACCCTAACCCTAACCCATACCCTACGCCCTACCCGAACCCCTCCCCGAACCCGTACCCTAAGCCGTACCCTAACCCTCACCCTAACCCTAACCCTAACCCTAACCCTAAGCTACCCTTGACGGCTTCTGCCTCCAATAGATTTCCTAAGCACTAGTGTTTTAAGGAACAGGTTAAAAAGAGAATCCTAATGTGATTTCTTGATAATGGGTGTGTTCCTTATCTTCTCCTAGTGTCTAAACTCTTCTCCATGGCTGGACCCCCAAATAATATTCCTTTACGTGCTAAGGGGTATCTAGAGAGTGGGATAGGTTTAATAACTAACCTCACCCTAAAGCGTACCCTTACCCTAACCACTACCCTAACACTAACGCGTACCCTAATCCTAACCCGTACCCTTAACCGAGCCCTAACCCTAACACTAACCCTAACCCTAACCCTAACCCATACCCTACGCCCTACCCGAACCCCTCCCCGAACCCATACCCTAAGCCGTACCCTAACCCTCACCCTAACCCTAAACCTAACCCTAAGCTACCCTTGACTGCTTCTTCCTCCAATAGATTTCCTAAGCACTAGTGTTTTAAGGAACAGGTTAAAAAGCGAATCCTAATGTGATTTCTTGATAATGGGTGTTTTCCTTATCTTCTCCTCGTGTCTAAACTCTTCTCCATGGCTGGACCCCCAAATAATATTCCTTTAAGTGCTAAGGGGTATCTAGAGAGTGGCATAGGTTTAATAACTACCCTCACCCTAACGCGTACCCTAACCCTAACCCCTACCCTAACCCTAACGCGTACCCTAATCCTAACCCGTACCCTAAACCGAGCCCTAACCCTAACACTAGCCCTAACCCTAACCCTAACCAATACCCTACGCCCTACCAGAACCCCTCCCCGAACCCGTACCCTAAGCCGTACCCTAACCCTCACCCTAACCCTAAGCTACCCTTGACTGCTTCTGCCTCCAATAGATTTCCTAAGCACTAGTGTTTTAAGGAACAGGTTAAAAAGAGAATCCTAATGTGATTTCTTGATAATGGGTGTGTTCCTTATCTTCTCCTAGTGTCTAAACTCTTCTCCATGGCTGGACCCCCAAATAATATTCCTTTACGTGCTAAGGGGTATCTAGAGAGTGGGATAGGTTTAATAACTAACCTCACCCTATCGCGTACCCTAACCCTAACCCCTACCCTAACACTAACGCGTACCCTAATCCTAACCCGTACCCTAAACCGAGCCCTAACCCTAACACTAACCCTAACCCTAACGCTAACCCATACCCTACGCCCTACCCGAACCCCTCCCCGAACCCGTACCCTAAGCCGTACCCTAACCTTCACCCTAATCCTAACACTAACCCTAAGCTACCCTTGACGGCTTCTGCCTCCAATAGATTTCCTAAGCACTAGTGTTTTAAGGAACAGGTTAAAAAGAGAATCGTAATGTGATTTCTTGATAATGGGTGTGTTCCTTATCTTCTCCTACTGTCTAAACTCTTCTCCATGGCTGGACCCCCAAATAATATTACTTTACGTGCTAAGGGGTATCTAGAGAGTGGGATAGGTTTAATAACTACCCTCACCCTAAAGCGTAACCTAACCCTAACCACTACCCTAACACTAACGCGTACCCTAATCCTAACCCGTACCCTTAACCGAGCCCTAACCCTAACACTAACCCTAACCCTAACCCTAACCCATACCCTACGCCCTACCCGAACCCCTCCCTGAACCCATACCCTAAGTCGTACCCTAACCCTCACCCTAACCCTAACCCTAACCCTAAGCTACCCTTGACTGCTTCTGCCTCCAATAGATTTCCTAAGCACTAGTGTTTTAAGGAACAGGTTAAAAAGAGAATCCTAATGTGATTTCTTGATAATGGGTGTGTTCCTTATCTTCTCCTCGTGTCTAAACTCTTCTCCATGGCTGGACCCCCAAATAATATTCCTTTAAGTGCTAAGGGGTATCTAGAGAGTGGGATAGGTTTAATAACTACCCTCACCCTAACGCGTACCCTGACCCTAACCCCTACCCTAACCCTAACGCGTACCCTAATCCTAACCCGTACCCTAAACCGAGCCCTAACCATAACACTAACCCTAACCCTAACCCTAACACATACCCTACGCCCTACCCGAACCCCTCCCCGAACCCGTACCCTAAGCCATACCCTAGCCCTCACCCTAACCCTAACCCTAACCCTAAGCTACCCTTGACTGCTTCTGCCTCCAATAGATTTCCTAAGCACTAGTGTTTTAAGGACCAGGTTAAAAAGAGAATCCTAATGTGAATTCGTGATAATGGGTGTGTTCCTTATCTTCTCCTAGTGTCTAAACTCTTCTCCATGGCTGGACCCCCAAATAATATTCCTTTACGTGCTAAGGGGTATCTAGAGAGTGGGATAGGTTTAATAACTACCCTCACCCTAAAGCGTACCCTAACCCTAACCCCTACCCTAACCCTAACGCGTACCCTAATCCTAACCCGTACCCTAAACCGAGCCCTAAACCTAACACTAGCCCTAACCCTAACCCTAACCCATACCCTACGCCCTACCCGAACCCCTCCCCGAACCAGTACCCTAAACCGTACCCTAACCCTCACCCTAACCCTAACCCTAACACTAAGCTACCCTTGACGGCTTCTGCCTCCAATAGATTTCCTAAGCACTAGTGTTTTAAGGAACAGGTTAAAAAGAGAATCCTAATATGATTTCGTGATAATGGGTGTGTTCCTTATCTTCTCCTAGTGTCTAAACTCTTCTCCATGGCTGGACCCCCAAACAATATACCTTTACGTGCTAAGTGGTATCTAGAGAGTGGGATAGGTTTAATAACTACCCTCACCCTAACGCGTACCCTAACTCTAACCCCTACCCTAACCCTAGCGCGTACCCTAATCCTAACCCGTACCCTAAACCGAGCCCTAACCCTAACACTAACTCTAACCCTAACCCTAACCCATAACCTACGCCCTACCCGAACCCCTCCCTGAACCCGTACCCTAAACCGTACCCTAACCCTCACCCTAACCCTAACCCTAACTCTAAGCTACCCTTGACGGCTTCTGCCTCCAATAGATTTCCTAAGCACTAGTGTTTTAAGGAACAGGTGAAAAAGAGAATCCTAATGTGATTTCTTGAGAATGGGTGTGTTCCTTATCTTCTCCTCGTGTCTAAACTCTTCTCCATCGTTGGACCCCCAAATAATATTCCCTTACGTGCTAAGGGGTATCTAGAGAGTGGGATAGGTTTAATAACTACCCTCACCCTAACGCGTTCCCTAACCCTAACCCCTACCCTAACCCTAACGCGTACCCTAATCCTAACCCATACCCTAAACCGAGCCCTAACCCTAACCCTTGCCCTAACACTAACCCTAACCCATACCCTACGCCCTACCCGAACCCCTCCCCGAACCCGTACCCTAAGCCGTACCCTAACCCTCACCCTAACCCTAACACTAACCCTAAGCTACCCTTGACTGCTTCTGCCTCCAATAGATTTCCTAAGCACTAGTGTTTTAAGGAACAGGTTACAAAGAGAATCCTAATGTGATTTCTTGATAATGGGTGTGTTCCTTATCTTCTCCTAGTGTCTAAACTCTTCTCCATGGCTGGACCACCAAATAATATTCCTTTACGTGCTAAGGGTTATCTACAGAGTGGGATAGGTTTAATAACTAACCTCACCCTATCGCGTACCCTAACCCTTACCCCTACCCTAACACTAACACGTACCCTAATCCTAACCCGTACCCTAAACCGAGCCCTAACCCTAACACTAAACCTAACCCTAACCCTAACCCATACCCTACGCCCTACCCGAACCCCTCCCCGAACCCTTACCCTAAGCCATACCCTAACCCTCACCCTAACCCTAACCCTAACACTAAGCTACCCTTGACGGCTTCTGCCTCCAATAGATTTCCTAAGCACTAGTGTTTTAAGGAACAGGTGAAAAAGAGAATCCTAATGTGATTTCGTGATAATGGGTGTGTTCCTTATCTTCTCCTAGTGTCTAAACTCTTCTCCATGGCTGGACCCCCAATAATATTCCTGTACGTGCTAAGGGGTATCTAGAGAGTGGGATAGGTTTAATAACTACCCTCACCCTAACGCGTACACTAACCCTAACCCCTACCCTAACCCTAACGCGTACCCTAATCCTAACCCGTACCCTAAACCGAGCCCTAACCCTAACCCTCACCCTAACCCTAACCCTAACCCTAAGCTACCCTTGACGGCTTCTGCCTCCAATAGATTTCCTAAGCACTAGTGTTTTAAGGAACAGGTTAAAAAGAGAATCCTAATGTTATTTCTTGATAATGGGTGTGTTCCTTATTTTCTCCTAGTGTCTAATCTCTTCTCCATGGCTGGACCCCCAAATAATATTCCTTTACGTGCTAAGGGTTATCTAGAGAGTGGGATAGGTTTAATAACTACCCTCACCCTAAAGCGTACCCTTACCCTAACCACTACCCTAACACTAACGCGTACCCTAATCCTAACCCGTACCCTTAACCGAGCCCTAACCCTAACACTAACCCTAACCCTAACCCATACCATACGCCCTACCCGAACCCCTCCCCGAACCCGTACCCTAAGCCGTACCCTAACCCTCACCCTAACCCTAACCCTAACCCTAACCCTAAGCTACCCTTGACTGCTTCTTCCTCCAATAGATTTCCTAAGCACTAGTGTTTTAAGGAACAGGTTAAAAAGAGAATCCTAATGTGATTTCTTGATAATGGGTGTGTTCCTTATCTTCTCCTCGTGTCTAAACTCTTCTCCATGGCTGGACCCCCAAATAATATTCCTGTACGTGCTAAGGGGTATCTAGAGAGTGGGATAGGTTTAATAACTACCCTCACCCTAAAGCGTACCCTAACCCTAACCACTACCCTAACACTAACGCGTACCCTAATCCTAACCCGTACCCTTAACCGAGCCCTAACCCTAACACTAAAACTAACCCTAACCCTAACCCATACCCTACGCCCTACCCGAACCCCTCCCCGAACCCGTAACCTAAGCCGTACCCTAACCCTCACCCTAACCCTAACCCTAACCCTAAGCTACCCTTGACTGCTTCTGCCTCCAATAGATTTCCTAAGCACTAGTGTTTTAAGGAACAGGTGAAAAAGAGAATCCTAATGTGATTTCTTGATAATGGGTGTGTTCCTTATCTTCTCCTCGTGTCTAAACTCTTCTCCATGGCTGGACCCCCAAATAATATTCCTTTACGTGCTAAGGGGTATCTAGAGAGTGGGATAGGTTTAATAACTACCCTCACCCTAACGCGTAACTTAACCCTAACCCCTACCCTAATCCTAACGCGTACCCTAATCCTAACCCGTACCCTAAACCGAGCCCTAAACCTAACACTAGCCCTAACCCTAACCCTAACCCATACCCTACGCCCTACCCGAACCCCTCCCCGAACCCGTACCCTAAGCCATACCCTAGCCCTCACCCTAACCCTAACACTAACCCTAAGCTACCCTTGACTGCTTCTGCCTCCAATAGATTTCGTAAGCACTAGTGTTTTAAGGAACAGGTTAAAAAGAGAATCCTAATATGATTTCGTGATAATGGGTGTGTTCCTTATCTTCTCCTAGTGTCTAAACACTTCTCCATGGCTGGATCCCCAAACAATATTCCTTTACGTGCTAAGGGGTATCTAGAGAGTGGGATAGGTTTAATAACTACCCTCACCCTAACGCGTACCCTAACTCTAACCCCTACCCTAACCCTAAAGCGTACCCTAATCCTAACCCGTACCCTAAACCGAGCCCTAACCCTAACACTAACTCTAACCCTAACCCTAACCCATACCCTACGCCCTACCCGAACCCCTCCCTGAACCCGTACCCTAAACCGTACCCTAACCCTCACCCTAACCCTAACCCTAACCTTAAGCTACCCTTGACGGCTTCTGCCTCCAATAGATTTCCTAAGCACTAGTGTTTTAAGGAACAGGTTAAAAAGAGAATCCTAATGTGATTTCTGGATAATGGGTGTGTTCCTTATCTTCTCCTCGTGTCTAAACTCTTCTCCATGGCTGGACCCCCAAATAATATTCCTTTACGTGCTAAGGGGTATCTAGAGAGTGGGATAGGTTTAATAACTACCCTCACCCTAATGCGTTCCCTAACCCTAACCCCTACCCTAACCCTAACGCGTACCCTAATCCTAACCCGTACCCTAAACCGAGCCCTAACCCTAACACTAGCCCTAACCCTAACCCTAACCAATACCCTACGCCCTACCCGAACCCCTCCCCGAACCCGTACCCTAAGCCGTACCCTAACCCTCACCCTAACCCTAAGCTACCCTTGACTGCTTCTGCCTCCAATAGATTTCCTAAGCACTAGTGTTTTAAGGAACAGGTTAAAAAGAGAATCCTAATGTGATTTCTTGATAATGGGTGTGTTCCTTATCTTCTCCTAGTGTCTAAACTCTTCTCCATGGCTGGAATCCCAAATAATATTCCATTACGTGCTAAGGGGTATCTAGAGAGTGGGATAGGTTTAATAACTAACCTCACCCTATCGCGTAACCTAACCCTAACCCCTACCCTAACACTAACGCGTACCCTAATCCTAACCCGTACCCTAAACCGAGCCCTAACCCTAACACTAACCCTAACCCTAACCCTAACCCATACCCTACGCCCTACCCGAACCCCTCCCCGAACCCGTACCCTAAGCCATACCCTAATCCTCACGCTAACCCTAACCCTAACCCTAATCTACCCTTGACTGCTTCTGCCTCCAATAGATTTCCTAAGCACTAGTGTTTTAAGGAACAGGTTAAAAAGAGAATCCTAAAGTGATTTCGTGATAATGGGTGTGTTCCTTATCTTCTCCTAGTGTCTAAACACTTCTCCATGGCTGGACCCCCAATAATATTCCTGTACGTGCTAAGGGGTATCTAGAGAGTGGGATAGGTTTAATAACTACCCTCACCCTAACGCGTACACTAACCCTAACCCCTACCCTAACCCTAACGCGTACCCTAATCCTAACCCGTACCCTAAACCGAGCCCTAACCCTAACACTAACCCTAACCCTAACCCTAACCCATACCCTACGCCCTACCCGAAACCCTCCCCGAACCCGTACCCTAAGCCGTACCGTAACCCTCACCCTAACCCTAACCCTAACCCTAAGCTACCCTTGACTGCTTCTGCCTCCAATAGATTTCCTAAGCACTAGTGTTTTAAGGAACAGGTTAAAAAGAGAATCCTAATGTGATTTCTTGATAATGGGTGTGTTCCTTATCTTCTCCTAGTGTCTAAACTCTTCTCCATGGCTGGACCCCCAAATAATATTCCTTTACGTGCTAAGGGGTATCTAGAGAGTGGGATAGGTTTAATAACTACCCTCACCCTAACGCGTACCCTAACCCTAACACCTACCCTAACCCTAACTCGTACCCTAATCCTAACCCGTACCCTAAACCGAGCCCTAAACCTAACACTAGCCCTAACCCTAACCCTAACCCATACCCTACGCCCTACCCGAACCCCTCCCCGAACCCGTACCCTAAGCCGTACCCTAACCCTCACCCTAACCCTAACCCTAACCCTAAGCTACCCTTGACGGCTTCTGCCTCCAATAGATTTCCTAAGCACTAGTGTTTTAAGGAACAGGTTAAAAAGAGAATCCTAATGTGATTTCTTGATAATGGGTGTGTTCCTTATCTTCTCCTAGTGTCTAAACTCTTCTCCATGGCTGGACCCCCAAATAATATTCCTTTACGTGCTAAGGGGTTTCTAGAGAGTGGGATAGGTTTAATAACTAACCTCACCCTAAAGCGTACCCTTACCCTAACCACTACCCTAACACTAACGCGTACCCTAATCCTAACCCGTACCCTTAACCGAGCCCTAACCCTAACACTAACCCTAACCCTAACCCTAACCCATACCCTACGCCCTACCCGAACCCCTCCCCGAACCCGTACCCTAAGCCGTACCCTAACCCTCACCCTAACCCTAAACCTAACCCTAAGCTACCCTTGACTGCTTCTGCCTCCAATAGATTTCCTAAGCACTAGTGTTTTAAGGAACAGGTTAAAAAGAGAATCCTAATGTGATTTCTTGATAATGGGTGTGTTCCTTATCTTCTCCTAGTGTCTAAACTCTTCTCCATGGCTGGACCCCCAAATAATATTCCTTTACGTGCTAAGGGGTATCTAGAGAGTGGGATAGGTTTAATAACTAACCTCACCCTATCGCGTACCCTAACCCTAACCCCTACCCTAACACTAACGCGTACCCTAATCCTAACCCGTACCCTAAACCGAGCCCTAACCCTAACACTAACCCTAACCCTAACGCTAACCCATACCCTACGCCCTACCCGAACCCCTCCCCGAACCCGTACCCTAAGCCGTACCCTAACCTTCACCCTAATCCTAACACTAACCCTAAGCTACCCTTGACGGCTTCTGCCTCCAATAGATTTCCTAAGCACTAGTGTTTTAAGGAACAGGTTAAAAAGAGAATCGTAATGTGATTTCTTGATAATGGGTGTGTTCCTTATCTTCTCCTACTGTCTAAACTCTTCTCCATGGCTGGACCCCCAAATAATATTACTTTACGTGCTAAGGGGTATCTAGAGAGTGGGATAGGTTTAATAACTACCCTCACCCTAAAGCGTAACCTAACCCTAACCACTACCCTAACACTAACGCGTACCCTAATCCTAACCCGTACCCTTAACCGAGCCCTAACCCTAACACTAACCCTAACCCTAACCCTAACCCATACCCTACGCCCTACCCGAACCCCTCCCTGAACCCATACCCTAAGTCGTACCCTAAACCTCACCCTAACCCTAACCCTAACCCTAAGCTACCCTTGACTGCTTCTGCCTCCAATAGATTTCCTAAGCACTAGTGTTTTAAGGAACAGGTTAAAAAGAGAATCCTAATGTGATTTCTTGATAATGGGTGTGTTCCTTATCTTCTCCTCGTGTCTAAACTCTTCTCCATGGCTGGACCCCCAAATAATATTCCTTTAAGTGCTAAGGGGTATCTAGAGAGTGGGATAGGTTTAATAACTACCCTCACCCTAACGCGTACCCTGACCCTAACCCCTACCCTAACCCTAACGCGTACCCTAATCCTAACCCGTACCCTAAACCGAGCCCTAACCATAACACTAACCCTAACCCTAACCCTAACACATACCCTACGCCCTACCCGAACCCCTCCCCGAACCCGTACCCTAAGCCATACCCTAGCCCTCACCCTAACCCTAACCCTAACCCTAAGCTACCCTTGACTGCTTCTACCTCCAATAGATTTCCTAAGCACTAGTGTTTTAAGGACCAGGTTAAAAAGAGAATCCTAATGTGAATTCGTGATAATGGGTGTGTTCCTTATCTTCTCCTAGTGTCTAAACTCTTCTCCATGGCTGGACCCCCAAATAATATTCCTTTACGTGCTAAGGGGTATCTAGAGAGTGGGATAGGTTTAATAACTACCCTCACCCTAAAGCGTACCCTAACCCTAACCCCTACCCTAACCCTAACGCGTACCCTAATCCTAACCCGTACCCTAAACCGAGCCCTAAACCTAACACTAGCCCTAACCCTAACCCTAACCCATACCCTACGCCCTACCCGAACCCCTCCCCGAACCAGTACCCTAAACCGTACCCTAACCCTCACCCTAACCCTAACCCTAACACTAAGCTACCCTTGACGGCTTCTGCCTCCAATAGATTTCCTAAGCACTAGTGTTTTAAGGAACAGGTTAAAAAGAGAATCCTAATATGATTTCGTGATAATGGGTGTGTTCCTTATCTTCTCCTAGTGTCTAAACTCTTCTCCATGGCTGGACCCCCAAACAATATACCTTTACGTGCTAAGTGGTATCTAGAGAGTGGGATAGGTTTAATAACTACCCTCACCCTAACGCGTACCCTAACTCTAACCCCTACCCTAACCCTAGCGCGTACCCTAATCCTAACCCGTACCCTAAACCGAGCCCTAACCCTAACACTAACTCTAACCCTAACCCTAACCCATAACCTACGCCCTACCCGAACCCCTCCCTGAACCCGTACCCTAAACCGTACCCTAACCCTCACCCTAACCCTAACCCTAACTCTAAGCTACCCTTGACGGCTTCTGCCTCCAATAGATTTCCTAAGCACTAGTGTTTTAAGGAACAGGTGAAAAAGAGAATCCTAATGTGATTTCTTGAGAATGGGTGTGTTCCTTATCTTCTCCTCGTGTCTAAACTCTTCTCCATCGTTGGACCCCCAAATAATATTCCCTTACGTGCTAAGGGGTATCTAGAGAGTGGGATAGGTTTAATAACTACCCTCACCCTAACGCGTTCCCTAACCCTAACCCCTACCCTAACCCTAACGCGTATCCTAATCCTAACCCGTACCCTAAACCGAGCCCTAACCCTAACACTAGCCCTAACCCTAACCCTAACCAATACCCTAGGCCCTACCCGAACCCCTCCCCGAACCCGTACCCTAAGCCGTACCCTAACCCTCACCCTAACTACCCTCACCCTAAAGCGTAACCTAACCCTAACCACTACCCTAACACTAACGCGTACCCTAATCCTAACCCGTACCCTTAACCGAGCCCTAACCCTAACACTAACCCTAACCCTAACCCTAACCCATACCCTACGCCCTACCCGAACCCCTCCCTGAACCCGTACCCTAAGTCGTACCGTAACCCTCACCCTAACCCTAACCCTAACCCTAAGCTACCCTTGACTGCTTCTGCCTCCAATAGATTTCCTAAGCACTAGTGTTTTAAGGAACAGGTTAAAAAGAGAATCCTAATGTGATTTCTTGATAATGGGTGTGTTCCTTATCTTCTCCTCGTGTCTAAACTCTTCTCCATGGCTGGACCCCCAAATAATATTCCTTTAAGTGCTAAGGGGTATCTAGAGAGTGGGATAGGTTTAATAACTACCCTCACCCTAACGCGTACCCTAACCCTAACCACTACCCTAACACTAACGCGTACCCTAATCCTAACCCGTACACTAAACCGAGCCCTAACCCTAACACTAGCCCTAACCCTAACCCTAACCCATACCCTACGCCCTACCCGAACCCCTCCCCGAACCCGTACCCTAAGCCGTACCCTAACCCTCACCCTAACCCTAACCCTAACCCTAAGCTACCCTTGACTGCTTCTGCCTCCAATAGATTTCCTAAGCACTAGTGTTTTAAGGAACAGGTTAAAAAGAGAATCCTAATGTGATTTCTTGATAATGGGTGTGTTCCTTATCTTCTCCTAGTGTCTAAACTCTTCTCCATGGCTGGACCCCCAAATAATATTCCTTTACGTGCTAAGGGGTATCTAGAGAGTGGGATAGGTTTAATAACTAACCTCACCCTATCGCATACCCTAACCCTAACCCCTACCCTAACCCTAACACGTACCCTAATCCTAACCCGTACCCTAAACAAATCCCTAACCCTAACACTAACCCTAACCCTAACCCTAACCCATAGCCTACGCCCTACCCGAACCCCTCCCCGAACCCGTACCCTAAGCCGTACCCTAACCGTCACCCTAACCCCAACCCTAACCCTAAGCTACCCTTGACTGCTTCTGCCTCCAATAGATTTCCTAAGCACTAGTGTTTTAAGGAACAGTTTAAAAAGAGAATCATATTGTGATTTCTTGATAATGGGTGTGTTCCTTATCTTCTCCTAGTGTCTAAACACTTCTCCATGGCTGGACCCCCAAATAATATTCCTTTACGTGCTAAGGGGTATCTAGAGAGTGGGATAGGTTTAATAACTACTCCCACCCTAACGCGTACCCTAATCCTAACCCCTACCCTAACCCTAAAGCGTACCCTAATCCTAACCCGTACCCTAAACCGAGCCCTAAACCTAACACTAACCCTAACCCTAACCCTAACCCATACCCTACGCCCTACCGGAACCCCTCCCCGAACCCGTACCCTAAGCCATACCCTAACCCTCACCCTAACCCTAACCCTAACCCTAAGCTACCCTTGACTGCTTCTTCCTCCAATAGATTTCCTAAGCACTAGTGTTTTAAGGAACAGGTTAAAAAGAGAATCCTAATGTGATTTCGTGATAATGGGTGTGTTCCTTATCTTCTCCTCGTGTCTAAATTCTTCTCCATGGCTGGACCCCCAATAATATTCCTGTACGTGCTAAGGGGTATCTAGAGAGTGGGATAGGTTTAATAACTACCCTCACCCTAACGCGAACACTAACCCTAACCCCTACCCTAACCCTAACGCGTACCCTAATCCTAACCCGAACCCTAAACCGAGCCCTAACCCTAACACTAACCCTAACACTAACCCTAACCCATACCCTACGCCCTACCCGAACCCCTCCCCGAACCCGTACCCTAAGCCGTACCCTAACCCTCACCCTAACCCTAACCCTAACCCTAAGCTACCCTTGACGGCTTCTGCCTCCAATAGATTTCGTAAGCACTAGTGTTTTAAGGAACAGGTTAAAAATAGAATCCTAATGTGATTTCGTGATAATGGGTGTGTTCCTTATCTTCTCCTCGTGTCTAAACTCTTCTACATGGCTGGACCCCCAAATAATATTCCTTTATGTGCTAAGGGGTATCTAGAGAGTGTGATAGGTTTAATAACTACCCTCACCCTAACACGTACCCTAACCCTAACCCCTACCCTAACCCTAACGCGTACCCTAATCCTAACCCGTACCCTAAACCGAGCCCTAACCATAACACTAACCCTAACCCTAACCCTAACCCATAACCTACGCCCTACCCGAACCCCTCCCCGAACCCGTACCGTAAGCCGTACCCTAACCGTCACCCTAACCCCAACCCTAACCCTAAGCTACCCTTGACTGCTTCTGCCTCCAATAGATTTCCTAAGCACTAGTGTTTTAAGGAACAGTTTAAAAAGAGAATCATATTGTGATTTCTTGATAATGGGTGTGTTCCTTATCTTCTCCTAGTGTCTAAACTCTTCTCCATGGCTGGACCCCCAAATAATATTCCTTTACGTGCTAAGGGGTATCTAGAGAGTGGGATAGGTTTAATAACTACCCTCACCCTAAAGCGTACCCTAACCCTAACCACTACCCTAACACTAACGCGTACCCTAATCCTAACCCGTACACTAAACCGAGCCCTAACCCTAACACTAGCCCTAACCCTAACCCTAACCCATACCCTACGCCCTACCCGAACCCCTCCCCGAACCCGTACCCTAAGCCGTACCCTAACCCTCACCCTAACCCTAACCCTAACCCTAAGCTACCCTTGACTGCTTCTGCCTCCAATAGATTTCCTAAGCACTAGTGTTTTAAGGAACAGGTTAAAAAGAGAATCCTAATGTGATTTCTTGATAATGGGTGTGTTCCTTATCTTCTCCTAGTGTCTAAACTCTTCTCCATGGCTGGACCCCCAAATAATATTCCTTTACGTGCTAAGGGGTATCTAGAGAGTGGGATAGGTTTAATAACTAACCTCACCCTATCGCATACCCTAACCCTAACCCCTACCCTAACCCTAACACGTACCCTAATCCTAACCCGTACCCTAAACAAATCCCTAACCCTAACACTAACCCTAACCCTAACCCTAACCCATAGCCTACGCCCTACCCGAACCCCTCCCCGAACCCGTACCCTAAGCCGTACCCTAACCGTCACCCTAACCCCAACCCTAACCCTAAGCTACCCTTGACTGCTTCTGCCTCCAATAGATTTCCTAAGCACTAGTGTTTTAAGGAACAGTTTAAAAAGAGAATCATATTGTGATTTCTTGATAATGGGTGTGTTCCTTATCTTCTCCTAGTGTCTAAACACTTCTCCATGGCTGGACCCCCAAATAATATTCCTTTACGTGCTAAGGGGTATCTAGAGAGTGGGATAGGTTTAATAACTACTCCCACCCTAACGCGTACCCTAATCCTAACCCCTACCCTAACCCTAAAGCGTACCCTAATCCTAACCCGTACCCTAAACCGAGCCCTAAACCTAACACTAACCCTAACCCTAACCCTAACCCATACCCTACGCCCTACCGGAACCCCTCCCCGAACCCGTACCCTAAGCCATACCCTAACCCTCACCCTAACCCTAACCCTAACCCTAAGCTACCCTTGACTGCTTCTTCCTCCAATAGATTTCCTAAGCACTAGTGTTTTAAGGAACAGGTTAAAAAGAGAATCCTAATGTGATTTCGTGATAATGGGTGTGTTCCTTATCTTCTCCTCGTGTCTAAATTCTTCTCCATGGCTGGACCCCCAATAATATTCCTGTACGTGCTAAGGGGTATCTAGAGAGTGGGATAGGTTTAATAACTACCCTCACCCTAACGCGAACACTAACCCTAACCCCTACCCTAACCCTAACGCGTACCCTAATCCTAACCCGAACCCTAAACCGAGCCCTAACCCTAACACTAACCCTAACACTAACCCTAACCCATACCCTACGCCCTACCCGAACCCCTCCCCGAACCCGTACCCTAAGCCGTACCCTAACCCTCACCCTAACCCTAACCCTAACCCTAAGCTACCCTTGACGGCTTCTGCCTCCAATAGATTTCGTAAGCACTAGTGTTTTAAGGAACAGGTTAAAAATAGAATCCTAATGTGATTTCGTGATAATGGGTGTGTTCCTTATCTTCTCCTCGTGTCTAAACTCTTCTACATGGCTGGACCCCCAAATAATATTCCTTTATGTGCTAAGGGGTATCTAGAGAGTGTGATAGGTTTAATAACTACCCTCACCCTAACACGTACCCTAACCCTAACCCCTACCCTAACCCTAACGCGTACCCTAATCCTAACCCGTACCCTAAACCGAGCCCTAACCATAACACTAACCCTAACCCTAACCCTAACCCATACCCTACGCCCTACCCGAACCCCTCCCCGAACCTGTACCCTAAGCCATACCCTAACCCTCACCCTAACCCTAACCCTAACCCTAAGCTACCCTTGACTGCTTCTGCCTCCAATAGATTTCCTAAGCACTAGTGTTTTAAGGAACAGGTTAAAAAGAGAATCCTAATGTGATTTCTTGATAATGGGTGTGTTCCTTATCTTCTCCTAGTGTCTAAACTCTTCTCCATGGCTGGACCCCCAAATAATATTCCTTTACGTGCTAAGGGGTATCTAGAGAGTGGGATAGGTTTAATAACTAACCTCACCCTAAAGCGTACCCTTACCCTAACCACTACCCTAACACTAACGCGTACCCTAATCCTAACCCGTACCCTTAACCGAGCCCTAACCCTAACACTAACCCTAACCCTAACCCTAACCCATACCCTACGCCCTACCCGAACCCCTCCCCGAACCCGTACCCTAAGCCGTACCCTAACCCTCACCCTAACCCTAACCCTAACCCTAAGCTACCCTTGACTGCTTCTGCCTCCAATAGATTTCCTAAGCACTAGTGTTTTAAGGAACAGGTTAAAAAGAGAATCCTAATGTGATTTCTTGATAATGGGTGTGTTCCTTATCTTCTCCTAGTGTCTAAACTCTTCTCCATGGCTGGACCCCCAAATAATATTCCTTTACGTGCTAAGGGGTATCTAGAGAGTGGGATAGGTTTAATAACTAACCTCACCCTATCGCATACCCTAACCCTAACCCCTACCCTAACCCTAACACGTACCCTAATCCTAACCCGTACCCTAAACAAATCCCTAACCCTAACACTAACCCTAACCCTAACCCTAACCCATAGCCTACGCCCTACCCGAACCCCTCCCCGAACCCGTACCCTAAGCCGTACCCTAACCGTCACCCTAACCCCAACCCTAACCCTAAGCTACCCTTGCCTGCTTCTGCCTCCAATAGATTTCCTAAGCACTAGTGTTTTAAGGAACAGGTTAAAAAGAGAATCCTAATGTGATTTCTTGATAATGGGTGTGTTCCTTATCTTCTCCTAGTGTCTAAACACTTCTCCATGGCTGGACCCCCAAATAATATTCCTTTACGTGCTAAGGGGTATCTAGAGAGTGGGATAGGTTTAATATCTACTCCCACCCTAACGCGTACCCTAATCCTAACCCCTACCCTAACCCTAAAGCGTACCCTAATCCTAACCCGTACCCTAAACCGAGCCCTAAACCTAACACTAACCCTAACCCTAACCCTAACCCATACCCTACGCCCTACCGGAACCCCTCCCCGAACCCGTACCCTAAGCCATACCCTAACCCTCACCCTAACCCTAACCCTAACCCTAAGCTACCCTTGACTGCTTCTTCCTCCAATAGATTTCCTAAGCACTAGTGTTTTAAGGAACAGGTTAAAAAGAGAATCCTAATGTGATTTCGTGATAATGGGTGTGTTCCTTATCTTCTCCTCGTGTCTAAACTCTTCTCCATGGCTGGACCCCCAATAATATTCCTGTACGTGCTAAGGGGTATCTAGAGAGTGGGATAGGTTTAATAACTACCCTCACCCTAACGCGAACACTAACCCTAACCCCTACCCTAACCCTAACGCGTACCCTAATCCTAACCCGAACCCTAAACCGAGCCCTAACCCTAACACTAACCCTAACACTAACCCTAACCCATACCCTACGCCCTACCCGAACCCCTCCCCGAACCCGTACCCTAAGCCGTACCCTAACCCTCACCCTAACCCTAACCCTAACCCTAAGCTACCCTTGACGGCTTCTGCCTCCAATAGATTTCGTAAGCACTAGTGTTTTAAGGAACAGGTTAAAAATAGAATCCTAATGTGAATTCGTGATAATGGGTGTGTTCCTTATCTTCTCCTAGTGTCTAAACTCTTCTCCATGGCTGGACCCCCAAATAATATTCCTTTACGTGCTAAGGGGTATCTAGAGAGTGGGATAGGTTTAATAACTACCCTCACCCTAAAGCGTAACCTAACCCTAACCACTACCCTAACACTAACGCGTACCCTAATCCTAACCCGTACCCTTAACCGAGCCCTAACCCTAACACTAACCCTAACCCTAACCCTAACCCATACCCTACGCCCTACCCGAACCCCTCCCTGAACCCGTACCCTAAGTCGTACCCTAACCCTCACCCTAACCCTAACCCTAACCCTAAGCTACCCTTGACGGCTTCTGCCTCCAATAGATTTCCTAAGCACTAGTGTTTTAAGGAACAGGTGAAAAAGAGAATCCTAATGTGATTTCTTGAGAATGGGTGTGTTCCTTATCTTCTCCTCGTGTCTAATCTCTTCTCCATCGTTGGACCCCCAAATAATATTCCTTTACGTGCTAAGGGGTATCTAGAGAGTGGGATAGGTTTAATAACTACCCTCACCCTAACGCGTTCCCTAACCCTAACCCCTACCCTAACCCTAACGCGTACCCTAATCCTAACCCGTACCCTAAACCGAGCCCTAACCCTAACACTAGCCCTAACCCTAACCCTAACCAATACCCTAGGCCCTACCCGAACCCCTCCCCGAACCCGTACCCTAAGCCGTACCCTAACCCTCACCCTAACTACCCTCACCCTAAAGCGTAACCTAACCCTAACCACTACCCTAACACTAACGCGTACCCTAATCCTAACCCGTACCCTTAACCGAGCCCTAACCCTAACACTAACCCTAACCCTAACCCTAACCCATACCCTACGCCCTACCCGAACCCCTCCCTGAACCCGTACCCTAAGTCGTACCCTAACCCTCACCCTAACCCTAACCCTAACCCTAAGCTACCCTTGACTGCTTCTGCCTCCAATAGATTTCCTAAGCACTAGTGTTTTAAGGAACAGGTTAAAAAGAGAATCCTAATGTGATTTCTTGATAATGGGTGTGTTCCTTATCTTCTCCTCGTGTCTAAACTCTTCTCCATGGCTGGACCCCCAAATAATATTCCTTTAAGTGCTAAGGGGTATCTAGAGAGTGGGATAGGTTTAATAACTACCCTCACCCTAACGCGTACCCTAACACTAACCCCTACCCTAACCCTAACGCGTACCCTAATCCTAACCCGTACCCTAAACCGAGCCCTAACCCTAACACTAACTCTAACCCTAACCCTAACCCATACCCTACGCCCTACCCGAACCCCTCCCTGAACCCGTACCCTAAACCGTACCCTAACCCTCACCCTAACCCTAACCCTAACCCTAAGCTACCCTTGACGGCTTCTGCCTCCAATAGATTTCCTAAGCACTAGTGTTTTAAGGAACAGGTTAAAAAGAGAATCCTAATGTGATTTCTTGATAATGGGTGTGTTCCTTATCTTCTCCTAGTGTCTAAACTCTTCTCCATGGCTGGACCCCCAAATAATATTCCTTTTCGTGCTAAGGGGTATCTAGAGAGTGGGATAGGTTTAATAACTAACCTCACCCTATCGCATACCCTAACCCTAACCCCTACCCTAACCCTAACGCGTACCCTAATCCTAACCCGTACCCTAAACCAAGCCCTAACCCTAACACTAACCCTAACCCTAACCCTAACCCATAGCCTACGCCCTACCCGAACCCCTCCCCGAACCCGTACCCTAATCCGTACCCTAACCGTCACCCTAACCCCAACCCTAACCCTAAGCTACCCTTGACTGCTTCTGCCTCCAATAGATTTCCTAAGCACTAGTGTTTTAAGGAACAGTTTAAAAAGAGAATCATATTGTGATTTCTTGATAATGGGTGTGTTCCTTATCTTCTCCTAGTGTCTAAACTCTTCTCCATGGCTGGACCCCCAAATAATATTCCTTTACGTGCTAAGGGGTATCTAGAGAGTGGGATAGGTTTAATAACTACCCTCACCCTAAAGCGTACCCTAACCCTAACCACTACCCTAACACTAACGCGTACCCTAATCCTAACCCGTACACTAAACCGAGCCCTAACCCTAACACTAGCCCTAACCCTAACCCTAACACATACCCTACGCTCTACCCGAACCCCTCCCCGAACCCGTACCCTAAGCCGTACCCTAACCCTCACCCTAACCCTAACCCTAACCCTAAGCTACCCTTGACTGCTTCTGCCTCCAATAGATTTCCTAAGCACTAGTGTTTTAAGGAACAGGTTAAAAAGAGAATCCTAATGTGATTTCGTGATAATGGGTGTGTTCCTTATCTTCTCCTCGTGTCTAAACTCTTCTCCATGGCTGGACCACCAAATAATATTCCTTTACGTGCTAAGGGGTATCTAGAGAGTGTGATAGGTTTAATAACTACTCCCACCCTAACGCGTACCCTAACCCTAAGCCCTACCCTAACCCTAACGCGTACCCTAATCCTAACCCGTACCCTAAACTGAGCCCTAAACCTAACACTAACCCTAACCCTAACCCTAACCCATACCCTACACCCTACCCGAACCCCTCCCCGAACCCGTACCCTAAGCCATACCCTAACGCTCACCCTAACCCTAACCCTAACCCTAAGCTACCCTTGACTGCTTCTGCCTCCAATAGATTTCCTAAGCACTAGTGTTTTAAGGAACAGGTTAAAAAGAGAATCCTAATGTGATTTCTTGATAATGGGTGTGTTCCTTATCTTCTCCTAGTGTCTAAACTCTTCTCCATGGCTGGACCCCCAAATAATATTCCTTTACGTGCTAAGGGGTATCTAGAGAGTGGGATAGGTTTAATAACTAACCTCACCCTATCGCATACCCTAACCCTAACCCCTACCCTAACCCTAACACGTACCCTAATCCTAACCCGTACCCTAAACAAAGCCCTAACCCTAACACTAACCCTAACCCTAACCCTAACCCATAGCCTACGCCCTACCCGAACCCCTCCCCGAACCCGTACCCTAAGCCGTACCCTAACCGTCACCCTAACCCCAACCCTAACCCTTAGCTACCCTTGAGTGCTTCTGCCTCCAATAGATTTCCTAAGCACTAGTGTTTTAAGGAACAGTTTAAAAAGAGAATCATGTTGTGATTTCTTGATAATGGGTGTGTTCCTTATCTTCTCCTAGTGTCTAAACACTTCTCCATGGCTGGACCCCCAAATAATATTCCTTTACGTGCTAAGGGGTATCTAGAGAGTGGGATAGGTTTAATAACTACTCCCACCCTAACGCGTACCCTAATCCTAACCCCTACCCTAACCCTAAAGCGTACCCTAATCCTAACCCGTACCCTAAACCGAGCCCTAAACCTAACACTAACCCTAACCCTAACCCTAACCCATACCCTACGCCCTACCGGAACCCCTCCCCGAACCCGTACCCTAAGCCATACCCTAACCCTCACCCTAACCCTAACCCTAACCCTAAGCTACCCTTGACTGCTTCTTCCTCCAATAGATTTCCTAAGCACTAGTGTTTTAAGGAACAGGTTAAAAAGAGAATCCTAATGTGATTTCGTGATAATGGGTGTGTTCCTTATCTTCTCCTCGTGTCTAAACTCTTCTCCATGGCTGGACCCCCAATAATATTCCTGTACGTGCTAAGGGGTATCTAGAGAGTGGGATAGGTTTAATAACTACCCTCACCCTAACGCGTACACTAACCCTAACCCCTACCCTAACCCTAACGCGTACCCTAATCCTAACCCGAACCCTAAACCGAGCCCTAACCCTAACACTAACCCTAACACTAACCCTAACCCATACCCTACGCCCTACCCGAACCCCTCCCCGAACCCGTACCCTAAGCCGTACCCTAACCCTCACCCTAACCCTAACCCTAACCCTAAGCTACCCTTGACGGCTTCTGCCTCCAATAGATTTCGTAAGCACTAGTGTTTTAAGGAACAGGTTAAAAATAGAATCCTAATGTGAATTCGTGATAATGGGTGTGTTCCTTATCTTCTCCTAGTGTCTAAACTCTTCTCCATGGCTGGACCCCCAAATAATATTACTTTACGTGCTAAGGGGTATCTAGAGAGTGGGATAGGTTTAATAACTACCCTCACCCTAAAGCGTAACCTAACCCTAACCACTACCCTAACACTAACGCGTACCCTAATCCTAACCCGTACCCTTAACCGAGCCCTAACCCTAACACTAACCCTAACCCTAACCCTAACCCATACCCTTCGCCCTACCCGAACCCCTCCCTGAACCCGTACCCTAAGTCGTACCCTAACCCTCACCCTAACCCTAAGCCTAACCCTAAGCTACCCTTGACTGCTTCTGCCTCCAATAGATTTCCTAAGCACTAGTGTTTTAAGGAACATATTAAAAAGAGAATCCTAATGTGATTTCTTGATAATGGGTGTGTTCCTTATCTTCTCCTCGTGTCTAAACTCTTCTCCAAGGCTGGACCCCCAAATAATATTCCTTTAAGTGCTAAGGGGTATCTAGAGAGTGGGATCGGTTTAATAACTACCCTCACCCTAACGCGTACCCTAACCCTAACCCCTACCCTAACACTAACGCGTACCCTAATCCTAACCCGTACCCTAAACCGAGCCCTAACCATAACACTAACCCTAACCCTAACCCTAACCCATACCCTACGCCCTACCCGAACCCCTCCCCTAACCCGTACCCTAAGCCATACCCTAGCCCTCACCCTAACCCTAACCCTAACCCTAAGCTACCCTTGACTGCTTCTGCCTCCAATAGATTTCCTAAGCACTAGTGTTTTAAGGACCAGGTTAAAAAGAGAATCCTAATGTGATTTCGTGATAATGGGTGTGTTCCTTATCTTCTCCTAGTGTCTAAACTCTTCTCCATGGCTGGACCCCCAAATAATATTCCTTTACGTGCTAAGGGGTATCTAGAGAGTGGGATAGGTTTAATAACTACCCTCACCCTAACGCGTACCCTAACCCTAACCCCTACCCTAACCCTAACGCGTACCCTAATCCTAACCCGTACCCTAAACCGAGCCCTAACCCTAACACTAACTCTAACCCTAACCCTACCCATACCGTACGCCCTACCCGAACCCCTCCCTGAACCCGTACCCTAAACCGTACCCTAACCCTCACCCTAACCCTAACCCTAACCCTAAGCTACCCTTGACGGCTTCTGCCTCCAATAGATTTCCTAAGCACTAGTGTTTTAAGGAACAGGTTAAAAAGAGAATCCTAATGTGATTTCTTGATAATGGGTGTGTTCCTTATCTTCTCCTGGTGTCTAAACTCTTCTCCATGGCTGGACCCCCAAATAATATTCCTTTACGTGCTAAGGGGTATCTAGAGAGTGGGATAGGTTTAATAACTAACCTCACCCTATCGCATACCCTAACCCTAACCCCTACCCTAACCCTAACACGTACCCTAATCCTAACCCGTACCCTAAACCAAGCCCTAACCCTAACACTAACCCTAACCCTAACCCTAACCCATAGCCTACGCCCTACCCGAACCCCTCCCCGAACCCGTACCCTAAGCCGTACCCTAACCGTCACCCTAACCCCAACCCTAACCCTAAGCTACCCTTGACTGCTTCTGCCTCCAATAGATTTCCTAAGCACTAGTGTTTTAAGGAACAGTTTAAAAAGAGAATCATATTGTGATTTCTTGATAATGGGTGTGTTCCTTATCTTCTCCTAGTGTCTAAACTCTTCTCCATGGCTGGACCCCCAAATAATATTCCTTTACGTGCTAGGGGGTATCTAGAGAGTGGGATAGGTTTAATAACTACCCTCACCCTAAAGCTTACCCTAACCCTAACCACTACCCTAACACTAACGCGTACCCTAATCCTAACACGTACCCTAAACCGAGCCCTAACCCTAACACTAGCCCTAACCCTAACCCTAACCCATACCCTACGCTCTACCCGAACCCCTCCCCGAACCCGTACCCTAAGCCGTACCCTAACCCTCACCCTAACCCTAACCCTAACCCTAAGCTACCCTTGACTGCTTCTGCCTCCAATAGATTTCCTAAGCACTAGTGTTTTAAGGAACAGGTTAAAAAGAGAATCCTAATGTGATTTCTTGATAATGGGTGTGTTCCTTAACTTCTCCTAGTGTCTAAACTCTTCTCCATGGCTGGACCCCCAAATAATATTCCTTTACGTGCTAAGGGGTATCTAGAGAGTGGGATAGGTTTAATAACTACCCTCACCCTAAAGCGTACCCTAACCCTAACCACTACCCTAACACTAACGCGTACCCTAATCCTAACCCGTACCCTTAACCGAGCCCTAACCCTAACACTAACCCTAACCCTAACCCTAACCCATACCCTACGCCCTACCCGAACCCCTCCCCGAACCCGTACCCTAAGCCGTACCCTAACCCTCACCCTAACCCTAACCCTAACCCTAAGCTTCCCTTGACTGCTTCTGCCTGCAATAGATTTCCTAAGCACTAGTGTTTTAAGGAACATATTAAAAAGAGAATCCTAATGTGATTTCTTGATAATGGGTGTGTTCCTTATCTTCTCCTCGTGTCTAAACTCTTCTCCAAGGCTGGACCCCCAAATAATATTCCTTTAAGTGCTAAGCGGTATCTAGAGAGTGGGATCGGTTTAATAACTACCCTCACCCTAACGCGTACCCTAACCCTAACCCCTACCCTAACACTAACGCGTACCCTAATCCTAACCCGTACCCTAAACCGAGCCCTAACCATAACACTAACCCTAACCCTAACCCTAACCCATACCCTACGCCCTACCCGAACCCCTCCCCTAACCCGTACCCTAAGCCATACCCTAGCCCTCACCCTAACCCTAACCCTAACCCTAAGCTACCCTTGACTGCTTCTGCCTCCAATAGATTTCCTAAGCACTAGTGTTTTAAGGACCAGGTTAAAAAGAGAATCCTAATGTGATTTCGTGATAATGGGTGTGTTCCTTATCTTCTCCTAGTGTCTAAACTCTTCTCCATGGCTGGACCCCCAAATAATATTCCTTTACGTGCTAAGGGGTATCTAGAGAGTGGGATAGGTTTAATAACTACCCTCACCCTAACGCGTACCCTAACCCTAACCCCTACCCTAACCCTAACGCGTACCCTAATCCTAACCCGTACCCTAAACCGAGCCCTAACCCTAACACTAACTCTAACCCTAACCCTAACCCATACCCTACGCCCTACCCGAACCCCTCCCTGAACCCGTACCCTAAACCGTACCCTAACCCTCACCCTAACCCTAACCCTAACCCTAAGCTACCCTTGACGGCTTCTGCCTCCAATAGATTTCCTAAGCACTAGTGTTTTAAGGAACAGGTTAAAAAGAGAATCCTAATGTGATTTCTTGATAATGGGTGTGTTCCTTATCTTCTCCTAGTGTCTAAACTCTTCTCCATGGCTGAACCCCCAAATAATATTCCTTTACGTGCTAAGGGGTATCTAGAGAGTGGGATAGGTTTAATAACTAACCTCACCCTATCGCATACCCTAACCCTAACCCCTACCCTAACCCTAACACGTACCCTAATCCTAACCCGTACCCTAAACCAAGCCCTAACCCTAACACTAACCCTAACCCTAACCCTAACCCATAGCCTACGCCCTACCCGAACCCCTCCCCGAACCCGTACCCTAAGCCGTACCCTAACCGTCACCCTAACCCCAACCCTAACCCTAAGCTACCCTTGACTGCTTCTGCCTCCAATAGATTTCCTAAGCACTAGTGTTTTAAGGAACAGTTTAAAAAGAGAATCATATTGTGATTTCTTGATAATGGGTGTGTTCCTTATCTTCTTCTAGTGTCTAAACTCTTCTCCATGGCTGGACCCCCAAATAATATTCCTTTACGTGCTAAGGGGTATCTAGAGAGTGGGATAGGTTTAATAACTACCCTCACCCTAAAGCTTACCCTAACCCTAACCACTACCCTAACACTAACGCGTACCCTAATCCTAACACGTACCCTAAACCGAGCCCTAACCCTAACACTAGCCCTAACCCTAACCCTAACCCATACCCTACGCTCTACCCGAACCCCTCCCCGAACCCGTACCCTAAGCCGTACCCTAACCCTCACCCTAACCCTAACCCTAACCCTAAGCTACCCTTGACTGCTTCTGCCTCCAATAGATTTCCTAAGCACTAGTGTTTTAAGGAACAGTTTAAAAAGAGAATCCTAATGTGATTTCTTGATAATGGGTGTGTTCCTTATCTTCTCCTCGTGTCTAAACTCTTCTCCATGGCTGGACCCCCAAATAATATTCCTTTACGTGCTAAGGGGTATCTAGAGAGTGGGATAGGTTTAATAACTACCCTCACCCTAACGCGTACCCTAACCCTAACCCCTACCCTAATCCTAACGCGTACCCTAATCCTAACCCGTACCCTAAACCGAGCCCTAAACCTAACACTAGCCCTAACCCTAACCCTAACCCATACCCTACGCCCTACACGAACCCCTCCCCGAACCCGTACCCTAAGCCATACCCTAGTCCTCACCCTAACCCTAACACTAACCCTAAGCTACCCTTGACGGCTTCTGCCTCCAATAGATTTCCTAAGCACTAGTGTTTTAAGGAACAGGTTAAAAAGAGAATCCTAATATGATTTCGTGATAATGGGTGTGTTCCTTATCTTCTACTAGTGTCTAAACTCTTCTCCATGGCTGGACCCCCAAACAATATTCCTTTACGTGCTAAGGGGTATCTAGAGAGTGGGATAGGTTTAATAACTACCCTCACCCTAACGCGTACCCTAACTCTAACCCCTAACCTAACCCTAAAGCGTACCTTAATCCTAACCCGTACCCTAAACCGAGCCCTAACCCTAACACTAACTCTAACCCTAACCCTAACCCATACCCTACGCCCTACCCGAACCCCTCCCTGAACCCGTACCCTAAACCGTACCCTAACCCTCACCCTAACCCTAACCCTAACCCTAAGCTACCCTTGACGGCTTCTGCCTCCAATAGATTTCCTAAGCACTAGTGTTTTAAGGAACAGGTTAAAAAGAGAATCCTAATGTGATTTCTTGATAATGGGTGTGTTCCTTATCTTCTCCTCGTGTCTAAACTCTTCTCCATGGCTGGACCCCCAAATAATATTCCTTTACGTGCTAAGGGGTATCTAGAGAGTGGGATAGGTTTAATAACTACCCTCACCCTAACGCGTACCCTAATCCTAACCCGTACCCTAAACCGAGCCCTAACCCTAACCAATACCCTACGCCCTACCCGAACCCCTCCCCGAACCCGTACCCTAAGCCGTACCCTAACCCTCACCCTAACCCTAACCCTAACCCTAACCCTAACCCTAAGCTACCCTTGACTGCTTCTGCCTCCAATAGATTTCCTAAGCACTAGTGTTTTAAGGAACAGTTTAAAAAGAGAATCATATTGTGATTTCTTGATAATGGGTGTGTTCCTTATCTTCTACTAGTGTCTAAACTCTTCTCCATGGCTGGACCCCCAAATAATATTCCTTTACGTGCTAAGGGGTATCTAGAGAGTGGGATAGGTTTAATAACTACCCTCACCCTAACGCGTACACTAACCCTAACCCCAACCCTAACCCTAACGCGTACCCTAATCCTAACCCGTATCCTAAACCGAGCCCTAACCATAACACTAACCCTAACCCTAACCCTAACTCATACCCTACGCCCTACCCGAACCCCTCCCCGAACCCGTACCCTAAGCCATACCCTAGCCCTCACCCTAACCCTAACCCTAACCCTAAGCTACCCTTGACTGCTTTTGCCTCCAATAGATTTCCTAAGCACTAGTGTTTTAAGGACCAGGTTAAAAAGTGAATCCTAATGTGATTTCGTGATAATGGATGTGTTCCTTATCTTCTCCTAGTGTCTAAACTCTTCTCCATGGCTGGATCCCCAAATAATATTCCTTTACGTGCTAAGGGGTTTCTAGAGAGTGTGATAGGTATAATAACTACCCGCACCCTAATGCGTACCCTAACCCTAACCCCTACCCTAACCCTAACGCGTACCCTAATCCGAACCCATACCCTAAACCGAGCCCTAACCCTAACACTAGCCCTAACCCTATACCTAACCCATACCCTACGCCCTACCCGAACCCCTCCCCGAACCCGTACCCTAAGCCATACCCTAACCCTCACCCTAACCCTAACCCTAACCCTAAGCTACCCTTGACTGCTTCTGCCTCCAATAGATTTCCTAAGCACTAGTGTTTTAAGGAACAGGTTAAAAAGAGAATCCTAATGTGATTTCGTGATAATGGGTGTGTTCCTTATCTTCTCCTAGTGTCTAAACTCTTCTCCATGGCTGGACCCCCATTAAAATTCCTTTACGTGCTAAGGGGTATCTAGAGAGTGGGATAGGTTTAATAACTACCCTCACCCTAACGCGTACACTAACCCTAACCCCAACCCTAACCCTAACGCGTACCCTAATCCTAACCCCTACCCTAAACCGAGCCCTAACCCTAACACTAAACCTAACCCTAACCCTAACCCATACCCTACGCCCTACCCGAACCCCTCCCCGAACCCGTACCCTAAGCCGTACCCTAACCCTCACCCTAACCCTAACCCTAACCCTAAGCTACCCTTGACTGCTTCTGCCTCCAATAGATTTCCTAAGCACTAGTGTTTTAAGGAACAGGTTAAAAAGAGAATCCTAATGTGATTTCTTGATAATGGGTGTGTTCCTTATCTTCTCCTCGTGTCTAAATTCTTCTCCATGGCTGGACCCCCAAATAATATTCCTTTACGTGCTAAGGGGTATCTAGAGAGTGGGATAGGTTTAATAACTACCCTCACCCTAACGCGTACCCTAACCCTAACCCCTACCCTAACCCTAACGCGTACCCTAATCCTAACCCGTACCCTAAACCGAGCCCTAAACCTAACGCTAGCCCTAACCCTAACCCTAACCCATACCCTACGCCCTACCCGAACCCCTCCCCGAACCCGTACCCTAAGCCATACCCTAGCCCTCACCCTAACCCTAACACTAACCCTAAGCTACCCTTGACTGCTTCTGCCTCCAATAGATTTCCTAAGCACTAGTGTTTTAAGGAACAGGTTAAAAAGAGAATCCTAATGTGATTTCGTGATAATGGGTGTGTTCCTTATCTTCTCCTCGTGTCTAAACTCTTCTCCATGGCTGGACCCCCAAATAATATTCCTTTACGTGCTAAGGGGTATCTAGAGAGTGGGATAGGTTTAATAACTACCCTCACCCTAACGCGTACCCTAACCCTAACCCCTACCCTAATCCTAACGCGTACCCTAATCCTAACCCGTACCCTAAACCGAGCCCTAAACCTAACACTAGCCCTAACCCTAACCCTAACCCATACGCTACGCCCTACCCGAACCCCTCCCCGAACCCGTACCCTAAGCCATACCCTAGTCCTCACCCTAACCCTAACACTAACCCTAAGCTACCCTTGACGGCTTCTGCCTCCAATAGATTTCCTAAGCACTAGTGTTTTAAGGAACAGGTTAAAAAGAGAATCCTAATATGATTTCGTGATAATGGGTGTGTTCCTTATCTTCTCCTAGTGTCTAAACTCTTCTCCATGGCTGGACCCCCAAACAATATTCCTTTACGTGCTAAGGGGTATCTAGAGAGTGGGATAGGTTTAATAACTACCCTCACCCTAACGCGTACCCTAACTCTAACCCCTAACCTAACCCTAAAGCGTACCTTAATCCTAACCCGTACCCTAAACCGAGCCCTAACCCTAACACTAACTCTAACCCTAACCCTAACCCATACCCTACGCCCTACCCGAACCCCTCCCTGAACCCGTACCCTAAACCGTACCCTAACCCTCACCCTAACCCTAACCCTAACCCTAAGCTACCCTTGACGGCTTCTGCCTCCAATAGATTTCCTAAGCACTAGTGTTTTAAGGAACAGGTTAAAAAGAGAATCCTAATGTGATTTCTTGATAATGGGTTTGTTCCTTATCTTCTCCTCGTGTCTAAACTCTTCTCCATGGCTGGACGCCCAAATAATATTCCTTTACGTGCCAAGGGGTATCTAGAGAGTGGGATACGTTTAATAACTACCCTCACCCTAACGCGTTCCCTAACCCTAACCCCTACCCTAACCCTAACGCGTACCCTAATCCTAACCCGTACCCTAAACCGAGCCCTAACCCTAACACTAGCCCTAACCCTAACCCTAACCAATACCCTACGCCCTACCCGAACACCTCCCCGAACCCGTACCCTAAGCCGTACCCTAACCCTAACCCTAACCCTAAGCTACCCTTGACTGCTTCTGCCTCCAATAGATTTCCTAAGCACTACTGTTTTAAGGAACAGGTTAAAAAGAGAATCCTAATGTGATTTCTTGATAATGGGTGTGTTCCTTATCTTCTCCTCGTGTCTAAACTCTTCTCCATGGCTGGACCCCCAAATAATATTCCTTTACGTGCTAAGGGGTATCTAGAGAGTGGGATAGGTTTAATAACTACCCTCAGCCTAACGCGTTCCCTAACCCTAACCCCTACCCTAACCCTAACGCGTACCCTAATCCTAACCCGTACCCTAAACCGAGCCCTAACCCTAACCAATACCCTACGCCCTACCCGAACCCCTCCCCGAACCCGTACCCTAAGCCGTACCCTAACCCTCACCCTAACCCTAACCCTAACCCTAAGCTACCCTTGACTGCTTCTGCCTCCAATAGATTTCCTAAGCACTAGTGTTTTAAGGAACAGTTTAAAAAGAGAATCATATTGTGATTTCTTGATAATGGGTGTGTTCCTTATCTTCTCCTAGTGTCTAAACTCTTCTCCATGGCTGGACCCCCAAATAATATTCCTTTACGTGCTAAGGGGTATCTAGAGAGTGGGATAGGTTTAATAACTACCCTCACCCTAACGCGTACACTAACCCTAACCCCAACCCTAACCCTAACGCGTACCCTAATCCTAACCCCTACCCTAAACCGAGCCCTAACCCTAACACTAAACCTAACCCTAACCCTAACCCATACCCTACGCCCTACCCGAACCCCTCCCCGAACCCGTACCCTAAGCCGTACCCTAACCCTCACCCTAACCCTAACCCTAACCCTAAGCTACCCTTGACTGCTTCTGCCTCCAATAGATTTCCTAAGCACTAGTGTTTTAAGGAACAGGTTAAAAAGAGAATCCTAATGTGATTTCTTGATAATGGGTGTGTTCCTTATCTTCTCCTCGTGTCTAAACTCTTCTCCATGGCTGGACCCCCAAATAATATTCCTTTACGTGCTAAGGGGTATCTAGAGAGTGGGATAGGTTTAATAACTACCCTCACCCTAACGCGTACCCTAACCCTAACCCCTACCCTAACCCTAACGCGTACCCTAATCCTAACCCGTACCCTAAACCGAGCCCTAAACCAAACGCTAGCCCTAAACCTAACCCTAACCCATACCCTACGCCCTACCCGAACCCCTCCCCGAACCCGTACCCTAAGCCATACCCTAGCCCTCACCCTAACCCTAACACTAACCCTAAGCTACCCTTGACTGCTTCTGCCTCCAATAGATTTCCTAAGCACTAGTGTTTTAAGGAACAGGTTAAAAAGAGAATCCTAATGTGATTTCGTGATAATGGGTGTGTTCCTTATCTTCTCCTAGTGTCTAAATTCTTCTCCATGGCTGGACCCCCAAATAATATTCCTTTACGTGCTAAGGGGTATCTAGAGAGTGGGATAGGTTTAATAACTACCCTCACCCTAACGCGTACCCTAACCCTAACACCTACCCTAACCCTAGCGCGTACCATAATCCTAACCCGTACCCTAAACCGAGCCCTAACCCTAACACTAACTCTAACCCTAACCCTAACCCATACCCTACGCCCTACCCGAACCCCTCCCTGAACCCGTACCCTAAACCGTACCCTAACCCTCACCCTAACCCTAACCCTAACCCTAAGCTACCCTTGACGGCTTCTGCCTCCAATAGATTTCCTAAGCACTAGTGTTTTAAGGAACAGGTTAAAAAGAGAATCCTAATGTGATTTCTTGATAATGGGTGTGTTCCTTATCTTCTCCTCGTGTCTAAACTCTTCTCCATGGCTGGACCCCCAAATAATATTCCTTTACGTGCTAAGGGGTATCTAGAGAGTGGGATAGGTTTAATAACTACCCTCACCCTAACGCGTTCCCTAACCCTAACCCCTACCCTAACCCTAACGCGTACCCTAATCCTAACCCATACCCTAAACCGAGCTCTAACCCTAACCAATACCCTACGCCCTACCCGAACCCCTCCCCGAACCCGTACCCTAAGCCGTACCCTAACCCTCACACTAACCCTAACCCTAACCCTAAGCTACCCTTGACTGCTTCTGCCTCCAATAGATTTCCTAAGCACTAGTGTTTTAAGGAACAGTTTAAAAAGAGAATCATATTGTGATTTCTTGATAATGGGTGTGTTCCTTATCTTCTCCTAGTGTCTAAACTCTTCTCCATGGCTGGACCCCCAAATAATATTCCTTTACGTGCTAAGGGGTATCTAGAGAGTGGGATAGGTTTAATAACTACCCTCACCCTAAAGCGTACCCTAACCCTAACCACTACCCTAACACTAACGCGTACCCTAATCCTAACCCGTACCCTAAACCGAGCCCTAACCCTAACACTAACCCTAACCCTAACCCTAACCCATACCCTACGCCCTACCCGAACCCCTCCCCGAACCCGTACCCTAAGCCGTACCCTAACCCTCACCCTAACCCTAACCCTAACTCTAAGCTACCCTTGACTGCTTCTGCCTCCAATAGATTTCCTAAGCACTAGTGTTTTAAGGAACAGGTTAAAAAGAGAATCCTAATGTGATTTCGTGATAATGGGTGTGTTCCTTATCTTCTCCTCGTGTCTAAACTCTTCTCCATGGCTGAACCCCCAAATAATATTCCTTTACGTGCTAAGGGGTATCTAGAGAGTGGGATAGATTTAATAACTACCCTCACCCTAACGCGTACCCTAACCCTAACCCCTACCCTAACCCTAACGCGTACCCTAATCCGAACCCATACCCTAAACCGAGCCCTAACCCTAACACTAGCCCTAACCCTATACCTAACCCATACCCAACGCCCTAACCGAACCCCTCCCCAAACCCGTACCCTAAGCCATACCCTAACCCTCACCCTAACCCTAACCCTAACCCTAAGCTACCCTTGACGGCTTCTGCCTCCAATAGATTTCCTAAGCACTAGTGTTTTAAGGAACAGGTTAAAAAGAGAATCCTAATGTTATTTCTTGATAATGGGTGTGTTCCTTATTTTCTCCTAGTGTCTAATCTCTTCTCCATGGCTGGACCCCCAAATAATATTCCTTTACGTGCTAAGGGGTATCTAGAGAGTGGGATAGGTTTAATAACTACCCTCACCCTAAAGCGTACCCTTACCCTAACCACTACCCTAACACTAACGCGTACCCTAATCCTAACCCGTACCCTTAACCGAGCCCTAACCCTAACACTAACCCTAACCCTAACCCTAACCCATACCATACGCCCTACCCGAACCCCTCCCCGAACCCGTAACCTAAGCCGTACCCTAACCCTCACCCTAACCCTAACCCTAACCCTAAGCTACCCTTGACTGCTTCTGCCTCCAATAGATTTCCTAAGCACTAGTATTTTAAGGAACAGGTGAAAAAGAGAATCCTAATGTGATTTCTTGATAATGGGTGTGTTCCTTATCTTCTCCTCGTGTCTAAACTCTTCTCCATGGCTGGAACCCCAAATAATATTCCTTTACGTGCTAAGGGGTATCTAGAGAGTGGGATAGGTTTAATAACTACCCTCACCCTAACGCGTACCCTAACCCTAACCCCTACCCTAATCCTAACGCGTACCCTAATCCTAACCCGTACCCTAAACCGAGCCCTAAACCTAACACTAGCCCTAACCCTAACCCTAACCCATACCCTACGCCCTACCCGAACCCCTCCCCGAACCCGTACGCTAAGCCATACCCTAGCCCTCACCCTAACCCTAACACTAACCCTAAGCTACCCTTGACTGCTTCTGCCTCCAATAGATTTCGTAAGCACTAGTGTTTTAAGGAACAGGTTAAAAAGAGAATCCTAATATGATTTCGTGATAATGGGTGTGTTCCTTATCTTCTCCTAGTGTCTAAACACTTCTCCATGGCTGGACCCCCAAACAATATTCCTTTACGTGCTAAGGGGTATCTAGAGAGTGGGATAGGTTTAATAACTACCCTCACCCTAACGCGTACCCTAACTCTAACCCCTACCCTAACCCTAAAGCGTACCCTAATCCTAACCCGTACCCTAAACCGAGCCCTAACCCTAACACTAACTCTAACCCTAACCCTAACCCATACCCTACGCCCTACCCGAACCCCTCCCTGAACCCGTACCCTAAACCGTACCCTAACCCTCACCCTAACCCTAACCCTAACCCTAAGCTACCCTTGACGGCTTCTGACTCCAATAGATTTCCTAAGCACTAGTGTTTTAAGGAACAGGTTAAAAAGAGAATCCTAATGTGATTTCTTGATAATGGGTGTGTTCCTTATCTTCTCCTCGTGTCTAAACTCTTCTCCATGGCTGGACCCCCAAATAATATTCCTTTACGTGCTAAGGGGTATCTAGAGAGTGGGATAGGTTTAATAACTACCCTCACCCTAATGCGTTCCCTAACCCTAACCCCTACCCTAACCCTAACGCGTACCCTAATCCTAACCCGTACCCTAAACCGAGCCGAAACCCTAACACTAGCCCTAACCCTAACCCTAACCAATACCCTACGCCCTACCCGAACCCCTCCCCGAACCCGTACCCTAAGCCGTACCCTAACCCTCACCCTAACCCTAAGCTACCCTTGACTGCTTCTGCCTCCAATAGATTTCCTAAGCACTAGTGTTTTAAGGAACAGGTTAAAAAGAGAATCCTAATGTGATTTCTTGATAATGGGTGTGTTCCTTATCTTCTCCTAGTGTCTAAACTCTTCTCCATGGCTGGACCCCCAAATAATATTACTTTACGTGCTAAGGGGTATCTAGAGAGTGGGATAGGTTTAATAACTACCCTCACCCTAACGCGTACCCTAACCCTAACACCTACCCTAACCCTAACGCGTACCCTAATCCTAACCCGTACCCTAAACCGAGCCCTAAACCTAACACTAGCCCTAACCCTAACCCTAACCCATACCCTACGCCCTACCCGAACCCCTCCCCGAACCCGTACCCTAAGCCGTACCCTAACCCTCACCCTAACCCTAAACCTAACCCTAAGCTACCCTTGACTGCTTCTTCCTCCAATAGATTTCCTAAGCACTAGTGTTTTAAGGAACAGGTTAAAAAGCGAATCCTAATGTGATTTCTTGATAATGGGTGTTTTCCTTATCTTCTCCTCGTGTCTAAACTCTTCTCCATGGCTGGACCCCCAAATAATATTCCTTTAAGTGCTAAGGGGTATCTAGAGAGTGGCATAGGTTTAATAACTACCCTCACCCTAACGCGTACCCTAACCCTAACCCCTACCCTAACCCTAACGCGTACCCTAATCCTAACCCGTACCCTAAACCGAGCCCTAACCCTAACACTAGCCCTAACCCTAACCCTAACCAATACCCTACGCCCTACCAGAACCCCTCCCCGAACCCGTACCCTAAGCCGTACCCTAACCCTCACCCTAACCCTAAGCTACCCTTGACTGCTTCTGCCTCCAATAGATTTCCTAAGCACTAGTGTTTTAAGGAACAGGTTAAAAAGAGAATCCTAATGTGATTTCTTGATAATGGGTGTGTTCCTTATCTTCTCCTAGTGTCTAAACTCTTCTCCATGGCTGGACCCCCAAATAATATTCCTTTACGTGCTAAGGGGTATCTAGAGAGTGGGATAGGTTTAATAACTAACCTCACCCTATCGCGTACCCTAACCCTAACCCCTACCCTAACACTAACGCGTACCCTAATCCTAACCCGTACCCTAAACCGAGCCCTAACCCTAACACTAACCCTAACCCTAACGCTAACCCATACCCTACGCCCTACCCGAACCCCTCCCCGAACCCGTACCCTAAGCCGTACCCTAACCTTCACCCTAATCCTAACACTAACCCTAAGCTACCCTTGACGGCTTCTGCCTCCAATAGATTTCCTAAGCACTAGTGTTTTAAGGAACAGGTTAAAAAGAGAATCGTACTGTGATTTCTTGATAATGGGTGTGTTCCTTATCTTCTCCTACTGTCTAAACTCTTCTCCATGGCTGGACCCCCAAATAATATTCCTTTACGTGCTAAGGGGTATCTTGAGAGTGGGATAGGTTTAATAACTACCCTCACCCTAAAGCGTAACCTAACCCTAACCACTACCCTAACACTAACGCGTACCCTAATCCTAACCCGTACCCTTAACCGAGCCCTAACCCTAACACTAACCCTAACCCTAACCCTAACCCATACCCTACGCCCTACCCGAACCCCTCCATGAACCCATACCCTAAGTCGTACCCTAACCCTCACCCTAACCCTAACCCTAACCCTAAGCTACCCTTGACTGCTTCTGCCTCCAATAGATTTCCTAAGCACTAGTGTTTTAAGGAACAGGTTAAAAAGAGAATCCTAATGTGATTTCTTGATAATGGGTGTGTTCCTTATCTTCTCCTCGTGTCTAAACTCTTCTCCATGGCTGGACCCCCAAATAATATTCCTTTAAGTGCTAAGGGGTATCTAGAGAGTGGGATAGGTTTAATAACTACCCTCACCCTAACGCGTACCCTAACCCTAACCCCTACCCTAACCCTAACGCGTACCCTAATCCTAACCCGTACCCTAAACCGAGCCCTAAACCTAACGCTAGCCCTAACCCTAACCCTAACCCATACCCTACGCCCTACCCGAACCCCTCCCCGAACCCGTACCCTAAGCCATACCCTAGCCCTCACCCTAACCCTAACACTAACCCTAAGCTACCCTTGACTGCTTCTGCCTCCAATAGATTTCCTAAGCACTAGTGTTTTAAGGAACAGGTTAAAAAGAGAATCCTAATGTGATTTCGTGATAATGGGTGTGTTCCTTATCTTCTCCTCGTGTCTAAACTCTTCTCCATGGCTGGACCCCCAAATAATATTCCTTTACGTGCTAAGGGGTATCTAGAGAGTGGGATAGGTTTAATAACTACCCTCACCCTAACGCGTACCCTAACCCTAACCCCTACCTTAATCCTAACGCGTACCCTAATCCTAACCCGTACCCTAAACCGAGCCCTAAACCTAACACTAGCCCTAACCCTAACCCTAACCCATACGCTACGCCCTACCCGAACCCCTCCCCGAACCCGTACCCTAAGCCATACCCTAGTCCTCACCCTAACCCTAACACTAACCCTAAGCTACCCTTGACGGCTTCTGCCTCCAATAGATTTCCTAAGCACTAGTGTTTTAAGGAACAGGTTAAAAAGAGAATCCTAATATGATTTCGTGATAATGGGTGTGTTCCTTATCTTCTCCTAGTGTCTAAACTCTTCTCCATGGCTGGACCCCCAAACAATATTCCTTTACGTGCTAAGGGGTATCTAGAGAGTGGGATAGGTTTAATAACTACCCTCACCCTAACGCGTACCCTAACTCTAACCCCTAACCTAACCCTAAAGCGTACCTTAATCCTAACCCGTACCCTAAACCGAGCCCTAAACCTAACACTAACTCTAACCCTAACCCTAACCCATACCCTACGCCCTACCCGAACCCCTCCCTGAACCCGTACCCTAAACCGTACCCTAACCCTCACCCTAACCCTAACCCTAACCCTAAGCTACCCTTGACGGCTTCTGCCTCCAATAGATTTCCTAAGCACTAGTGTTTTAAGGAACAGGTTAAAAAGAGAATCCTAATGTGATTTCTTGATAATGGGTTTGTTCCTTATCTTCTCCTCGTGTCTAAACTCTTCTCCATGGCTGGACGCCCAAATAATATTCCTTTACGTGCCAAGGGGTATCTAGAGAGTGGGATACGTTTAATAACTACCCTCACCCTAACGCGTTCCCTAACCCTAACCCCTACCCTAACCCTAACGGGTACCCTAATCCTAACCCGTACCCTAAACCGAGCCCTAACCCTAACACTAGCCCTAACCCTAACCCTAACCAATACCCTACGCCCTACCCGAACCCCTCCCCGAACCCGTACCCTAAGCCGTACCCTAACCCTAACCCTAACCCTAAGCTACCCTTGACTGCTTCTGCCTCCAATAGATTTCCTAAGCACTAGTGTTTTAAGGAACAGGTTAAAAAGAGAATCCTAATGTGATTTCTTGATAATGGGTGTGTTCCTTATCTTCTCCTCGTGTCTAAACTCTTCTCCATGGCTGGACCCCCAAATAATATTCCTTTACGTGCTAAGGGGTATCTAGAGAGTGGGATAGGTTTAATAACTACCCTCACCCTAACGCGTTCCCTAACCCTAACCCCTACCCTAACCCTAACGCGTACCCTAATCCTAACCCATACCCTAAACCGAGCTCTAAAACTAACCAATACCCTACGCCCTACCCGAACCCCTCCCCGAACCCGTACCCTAAGCCGTACCCTAACCCTCACACTAACCCTAACCCTAACCCTAAGCTACCCTTGACTGCTTCTGCCTCCAATAGATTTCCTAAGCACTAGTGTTTTAAGGAACAGTTTAAAAAGAGAATCATATTGTGATTTCTTGATAATGGGTGTGTTCCTTATCTTCTCCTAGTGTCTAAACTCTTCTCCATGGCTGGACCCCCAAATAATATTCCTTTACGTGCTAAGGGGTATCTAGAGAGTGGGATAGGTTTAATAACTACCCTCACCCTAAAGCGTACCCTAACCCTAACCACTACCCTAACACTAACGCGTACCCTAATCCTAACCCGTACCCTAAACCGAGCCCTAACCCTAACACTAACCCTAACCCTAACCCTAACCCATACCCTACGCCCTACCCGAACCCCTCCCCGAACCCGTACCCTAAGCCGTACCCTAACCCTCACCCTAACCCTAACCCTAACTCTAAGCTACCCTTGACTGCTTCTGCCTCCAATAGATTTCCTAAGCACTAGTGTTTTAAGGAACAGGTTAAAAAGAGAATCCTAATGTGATTTCGTGATAATGGGTGTGTTCCTTATCTTCTCCTCGTGTCTAAACTCTTCTCCATGGCTGGACCCCCAAATAATATTCCTTTACGTGCTAAGGGGTATCTAGAGAGTGGGATAGATTTAATAACTACCCTCACCCTAACGCGTACCCTAACCCTAACCCCTACCCTAACCCTAACGCGTACCCTAATCCTAACCCGTACCCTAAACCGAGCCCTAACCCTAACCCTTGCCCTAACACTAACCCTAACCCATACCCTACGCCCTACCCGAACCCCTCCCCGAACCCGTACCCTAAGCCATACCCTAACCCTCACCCTAACCCTAACACTAACCCTAAGCTACCCTTGACTGCTTCTGCCTCCAATAGATTTCCTAAGCACTAGTGTTTTAAGGAACAGGTTACAAAGAGAATCCTAATGTGATTTCTTGATAATGGGTGTGTTCCTTATCTTCTCCTAGTGTCTAAACTCTTCTCCATGGCTGGACCACCAAATAATATTCCTTTACGTGCTAAGGGTTATCTACAGAGTGGGATAGGTTTAATAACTAACCTCACCCTATCGTGTACCCTAACCCTTACCCCTACCCTAACACTAACACGTACCCTAATCCTAACCCGTACCCTAAACCGAGCCCTAACCCTAACACTAAACCTAACCCTAACCCTAATCCATACCCTACGCCCTACCCGAACCCCTCCCCGAACCCGTACCCTAAGCCATACCCTAACCCTCACCCTAACCCTAACCCTAACCCTAAGCTACCCTTGACGGCTTCTGCCTCCAATAGATTTCCTAAGCACTAGTGTTTTAAGGAACAGGTGAAAAAGAGAATCCTAATGTGATTTCTTGATAATGGGTGTGTTCCTTATCTTCTCCTCGTGTCTAAACTCTTCTCCATGGTTGGACCCCCAAATAATATTCCTTTACGTGCTAAGGGGTTTCTAGAGAGTGTGATAGGTTTAATAACTACCCGCACCCTAATGCGTACCCTAACCCTAACCCCTACCCTAACCCTAACGCGTACCCTAATCCGAACCCATACCCTAAACCGAGCCCTAACCCTAACACTAGCCCTAACCCTATACCTAACCCATACCCAACGCCCTAACCGAACCCCTCCCCAAACCCGTACCCTAAGCCATACCCTAACCCTCACCCTAACCCTAACACTAACCCTAAGCTACCCTTGACAGCTTCTGCCTCCAAAAGATTTCCTAAGCACTAGTGTTTTAAGGAACAGGTTAAAAAGAGAATCCTAATGTGATTTCGTGATAATGGGTGTGTTCCTTATCTTCTCCTAGTGTCTAAACTCTTCTCCATGGCTGGACCCCCAATAATATTCCTGTACGTGCTAAGGGGTATCTAGAGAGTGGGATAGGTTAAATAACTACCCTCACCCTAACGCGTACACTAACCCTAACCCCTACCCTAACCCTAACGCGTACCCTAATCCTAACCCGTACCCTAAACCGAGCCCTAACCCTAACCCTCACCCTAACCCTAACCCTAACCCTAAGCTACCCTTGACGGCTTCTGCCTCCAATAGATTTCCTAAGCACTAGTGTTTTAAGGAACAGGTTAAAAAGAGAATCCTAATGTTATTTCTTGATAATGGGTGTGTTCCTTATTTTCTCCTAGTGTCTAATCTCTTCTCCATGGCTGGACCCCCAAATAATATTCCTTTACGTGCTAAGGGGTATCTAGAGAGTGGGATAGGTTTAATAACTACCCTCACCCTAAAGCGTACCCTTACCCTAACCACTACCCTAACACTAACGCGTACCCTAATCCTAACCCGTACCCTTAACCGAGCCCTAACCCTAACACTAACCCTAACCCTAACCCTAACCCATACCATACGCCCTACCCGAACCCCTCCCCGAACCCGTAACCTAAGCCGTACCCTAACCCTCACCCTAACCCTAACCCTAACCCTAAGCTACCCTTGACTGCTTCTGCCTCCAATAGATTTCCTAAGCACTAGTGTTTTAAGGAACAGGTGAAAAAGAGAATCCTAATGTGATTTCTTGATAATGGGTGTGTTCCTTATCTTCTCCTCGTGTCTAAACTCTTCTCCATGGCTGGACCCCCAAATAATATTCCTTTACGTGCTAAGGGGTATCTAGAGAGTGGGATAGGTTTAATAACTACCCTCACCCTAACGCGTAACTTAACCCTAACCCCTACCCTAATCCTAACGCGTACCCTAATCCTAACCCGTACCCTAAACCGAGCCCTAAACCTAACACTAGCCCTAACCCTAACCCTAACCCATACCCTACGCCCTACCCGAACCCCTCCCCGAACCCGTACGCTAAGCCATACCCTAGCCCTCACCCTAACCCTAACACTAACCCTAAGCTACCCTTGACTGCTTCTGCCTCCAATAGATTTCGTAAGCACTAGTGTTTTAAGGAACAGGTTAAAAAGAGAATCCTAATATGATTTCGTGATAATGGGTGTGTTCCTTATCTTCTCCTAGTGTCTAAACACTTCTCCATGGCTGGACCCCCAAACAATATTCCTTTACGTGCTAAGGGGTATCTAGAGAGTGGGATAGGTTTAATAACTACCCTCACCCTAACGCGTACCCTAACTCTAACCCCTACCCTAACCCTAAAGCGTACCCTAATCCTAACCCGTACCCTAAACCGAGCCCTAACCCTAACACTAACCCTAACCCTAACCCTAACCCATACCCTACGCCCTACCCGAACAACTCCCTGCACCCGTAACCTAAGCCATACCCTAACCCTCACCCTAACCCTAACCCTAACCCTAAGCTACCCTTGACTGCTTCTGCCTCCAATAGATTTCCTAAGCACTAGTGTTTTAAGGAACAGGTTAAAAAGAGAATCCTAATGTGATTTCTTGATAATGGGTGTGTTCCTTATCTTCTCCTAGTGTCTAAACTCTTCTCCATGGCTGGACCCCCAAATAATATTCCTTTACGTGCTAAGGGGTATCTAGAGAGAAGGAGAGGTTTAATAACTACCCTCACCCTAACGCGTACCCTAACCCTAACCCCTACCCTAACCCTAATGCGTACCCTAATCCTAACCAGTACCCTAAACCGAGCCCTAACCCTAACACTAAACCTAACCCTAACCCTAACCCATACCCTTCGCCCAACCCGAACCCCTCCCCGAACACGTACCCTAAGCCGTACCCTAACCCTCAATCTAACCCTAACCCTAACCCTAAGCTACCCTTGACTGCTTCTGCCTCCAATAGATTTCCTAAGCACTAGTGTTTTAAGGAACAGGTTAAAAAGAGAATCCTAATGTGATTTCTTGATAATGGGTGTGTTCCTTATCTTCTCCTCGTGTCTAAACCCTTCTCCATGGCTGGACCCCCAAATAATATTCCTTTACGTGCTAAGGGGTATCTAGAGAGTGTGATAGGTTTAATAACTACCCTCACCCTAACGCGTACCCTAACCCTAACCCCTACCCTAACCCTAACGCGTACCCTAATCCTAACCCGTACCCTAAACCGAGCCCTAACCCTAACACTAACCCTAACCCTAACCCTAATCCATACCCTACGCCCTACCCAAACCCCTCCCCGAACCCGTACCCTAAGCCGTACCCTAACCCTCACCCTAACTCTAACCCTAACCCTAAGCTACCCTTGATTGCTTCTGCCTCCAATAGATTTCCTAAGCACTAGTGTTTTAAGGAACAGGTTAAAAAGAGAATCCTAATGTGATTTCTTGATAATGGGTGTGTTCCTTATCTTCTCCTAGTGTCTAAACTCTTCTCCATGGCTGGACCCCCAAATAATATTCCTTTACGTGCTCAGGGGTATCTAGAGAGTGGGATAGGTTTAATAACTACCCTCACCCTAGTGCTTACCATAACCCTAACCCCTACCCTAACACTAACGCGTACCCTAATCCTAACCCGTACCCTAAACCGAGCCCTAACCCTAACACTAGCCCTAACCCGAACCCTAACCCATACCCTACGCCCTACCCGAAACTCTCCCCAAACCCGTACCCTAAGCCGTACCCTAACCCTCACCCTCACCCTAACCCTAACCCTAAGCTACCCTTGATTGCTTCTGCCTCCAATAGATTTCCTAAGCACTAGTGTTTTAAGGAACAGGTTAAAAAGAGAATCCTAATGTGATTTCTTGATAATCGGTGTGTTCCTTATCTTCTCCTAGTGTCTAAACTCTTCTCCATGGCTGGACCCCCAAATAATATTCCTTTACGTGCTCAGGGGTATCTAGAGAGTGGGATAGGTTTAATAACTACCCTCACCCTAGTGCTTACCATAACCCTAACCCCTACCCTAACACTAACGCGTACCCTAATCCTAACCCGTACCCTAAACCGAGCCCTAACCCTAACACTAGCCCTAACCCGAACCCTAACCCATACCCTACGCCCTACCCGAAACTCTCCCCAAACCCGTACCCTAAGCCGTACCCTAACCCTCACCCTCACCCTAACCCTAACCCTAAGCTACCCTTGACTGCTTCTGCCTTCAATAGATTTCCTAAGCAATAGTGTTTTAAGGAACAGGTTAAAAAGAGAATCCTAATGTGATTTCTTGATAATGGGTGTGTTCCTTATCTTCTCCTAGTGTCTAAACTCTTCTCCATGGCTGGACCCCCAAATAATATTCCTTTACGTGCTAAGGGTTATCTAGAGAGTGGGATAGGTTTAATAAGTAACCTCACCCTATCGCGTACCCTAACCCTAACCCCTACCCTAACACTAACGCGTACCCTAATCCTAATCCGTACCCTAAACCGAGCCCTAACCTTAACACTAACCCTAACCCTAACCCATACCCTACGCCCTCCCCGAACCCCTCCCCGAACCCGTACCCTAAGCCGTACCCTAACCCTCACCCTAACCCTAACCCTAACCCTAAGCTACCCTTGACTGCTTCTGCCTCCAATAGATTTCCTAAGCACTAGTGTTTTAAGGAACAGTTTAAAAAGAGAATCCTAATGTGATTTCATGATAATGGGTGTGTTCCTTATCTTCTCCTAGTGTCTAAACTCTTCTCCATGGCTGGACCCCCAAATAATATTCCTTTACGTGCTAAGGTGTATCTAGAGAGTGGGATAGGTTTAATAACTACACTCACCCTAACGCGTACCCTATCCCTAACCCCTACCCTAACCCTAACGCGTACCCTAATCCTAACCAGTACCCTAAACCGAGCCCTAACCCTAACACTAAACCTAACCCTAACCCTAACCCATACCCTTCGCCCAACCCGAACCCCTCCCCGAACCCGTACCCTAAGCCGTACCGTAACCCTCAATCTAACCCTAACCCTAACCCTAAGCTACCCTTGACTGCTTCTGCCTCCAATAGATTTCCTAAGCACTAGTGTTTTAAGGAACAGGTTAAAAAGAGAATCCTAATGTGATTTCTTGATAATGGGTGTGTTCCTTATCTTCTCCTAGTGTCTAAACTCTTCTCCATGGCTGGACCCCCAAATAATATTCCTTTACGTGCTAAGGGTTATCTAGAGAGTGGGATAGGTTTAATAAGTAACCTCACCCTATCGCATATCCTAACCCTAACCCCTACCCTAACCCTAACGCGTACCCTAATCCTAACCCGTTCCCTAAACCGAGCCCTAACCCTAACACTAACCCTAACCATAACCCTAACCCATACCCTACGCCCTACCCGAACCCCTCCCCGAATCCGTACCCTAAGCCGTACCCTAACCCTAACCCTAACCCTAAGCTACCCTTGACTGCTTCTGCCTCCAATAGATTTCCTAAGCACTAGTTTTTTAAGGAACAGGTTAAAAAGAGAATCCTAATGTGATTTCTTGATTATGGGTGTGTTCCTTATCTTCTCCTAGTGTCTAAACTCTTCTCCATGGCTGGACCCCCTAATAATATTCCTTTACGTGCTAAGGGGTATCTAGAGAGTGGGATAGGTTTAATAACTACCCTCACCCTAATGCGTACCCTAACCCTAACCCCTACACTAACCCTAACGCATACCCTAATCCTAACCCGTACCCTAAACCGAGCCCTAACCCTAACACTAACCCTAACCCTAACCCTAAACCATACCCTACGCCCTACCCGAACCCCTCACCGAACCCGTACCCTAAGCCGTACCCTAACCCTCACCCTCACCCTTACCCTAACCCTAAGCTACCCTTGACTGCTTCTGCCTCCAATAGATTTCCTAAGCACTAGTGTTTTAAGGAACAAGTTAAAAAGAGAATCCTAATGTGATTTCTTGATAATGGGTGTGTTCCTTATCTTCTCCTAGTGTCTAAACTCTTCTCCATGGCTGGACCCCCTAATAATATTCCTTTACGTGCTAAGGGGTATCTAGAGAGTGGGATAGGTTTAATAACTACCCTCACCCTAACGCGTACCCTAACCCTAACCCCTACCTTAATCCTAACGCGTACCCTAATCCTAACCCGTACCCTAAACCGAGCCCTAAACCTAACACTAGCCCTAACCCTAACCCTAACCCATACGCTACGCCCTACCCGAACCCCTCCCCGAACCCGTACCCTAAGCCATACCCTAGTCCTCACCCTAACCCTAACACTAACCCTAAGCTACCCTTGACGGCTTCTGCCTCCAATAGATTTCCTAAGCACTAGTGTTTTAAGGAACAGGTTAAAAAGAGAATCCTAATATGATTTCGTGATAATGGGTGTGTTCCTTATCTTCTCCTAGTGTCTAAACTCTTCTCCATGGCTGGACCCCCAAACAATATTCCTTTACGTGCTAAGGGGTATCTAGAGAGTGGGATAGGTTTAATAACTACCCTCACCCTAACGCGTACCCTAACTCTAACCCCTAACCTAACCCTAAAGCGTACCTTAATCCTAACCCGTACCCTAAACCGAGCCCTAAACCTAACACTAACTCTAACCCTAACCCTAACCCATACCCTACGCCCTACCCGAACCCCTCCCTGAACCCGTACCCTAAACCGTACCCTAACCCTCACCCTAACCCTAACCCTAACCCTAAGCTACCCTTGACGGCTTCTGCCTCCAATAGATTTCCTAAGCACTAGTGTTTTAAGGAACAGGTTAAAAAGAGAATCCTAATGTGATTTCTTGATAATGGGTTTGTTCCTTATCTTCTCCTCGTGTCTAAACTCTTCTCCATGGCTGGACGCCCAAATAATATTCCTTTACGTGCCAAGGGGTATCTAGAGAGTGGGATACGTTTAATAACTACCCTCACCCTAACGCGTTCCCTAACCCTAACCCCTACCCTAACCCTAACGGGTACCCTAATCCTAACCCGTACCCTAAACCGAGCCCTAACCCTAACACTAGCCCTAACCCTAACCCTAACCAATACCCTACGCCCTACCCGAACCCCTCCCCGAACCCGTACCCTAAGCCGTACCCTAACCCTAACCCTAACCCTAAGCTACCCTTGACTGCTTCTGCCTCCAATAGATTTCCTAAGCACTAGTGTTTTAAGGAACAGGTTAAAAAGAGAATCCTAATGTGATTTCTTGATAATGGGTGTGTTCCTTATCTTCTCCTCGTGTCTAAACTCTTCTCCATGGCTGGACCCCCAAATAATATTCCTTTACGTGCTAAGGGGTATCTAGAGAGTGGGATAGGTTTAATAACTACCCTCACCCTAACGCGTTCCCTAACCCTAACCCCTACCCTAACCCTAACGCGTACCCTAATCCTAACCCATACCCTAAACCGAGCTCTAAAACTAACCAATACCCTACGCCCTACCCGAACCCCTCCCCGAACCCGTACCCTAAGCCGTACCCTAACCCTCACACTAACCCTAACCCTAACCCTAAGCTACCCTTGACTGCTTCTGCCTCCAATAGATTTCCTAAGCACTAGTGTTTTAAGGAACAGTTTAAAAAGAGAATCATATTGTGATTTCTTGATAATGGGTGTGTTCCTTATCTTCTCCTAGTGTCTAAACTCTTCTCCATGGCTGGACCCCCAAATAATATTCCTTTACGTGCTAAGGGGTATCTAGAGAGTGGGATAGGTTTAATAACTACCCTCACCCTAAAGCGTACCCTAACCCTAACCACTACCCTAACACTAACGCGTACCCTAATCCTAACCCGTACCCTAAACCGAGCCCTAACCCTAACACTAACCCTAACCCTAACCCTAACCCATACCCTACGCCCTACCCGAACCCCTCCCCGAACCCGTACCCTAAGCCGTACCCTAACCCTCACCCTAACCCTAACCCTAACTCTAAGCTACCCTTGACTGCTTCTGCCTCCAATAGATTTCCTAAGCACTAGTGTTTTAAGGAACAGGTTAAAAAGAGAATCCTAATGTGATTTCGTGATAATGGGTGTGTTCCTTATCTTCTCCTCGTGTCTAAACTCTTCTCCATGGCTGGACCCCCAAATAATATTCCTTTACGTGCTAAGGGGTATCTAGAGAGTGGGATAGATTTAATAACTACCCTCACCCTAACGCGTACCCTAACCCTAACCCCTACCCTAACCCTAACGCGTACCCTAATCCTAACCCGTACCCTAAACCGAGCCCTAACCCTAACCCTTGCCCTAACACTAACCCTAACCCATACCCTACGCCCTACCCGAACCCCTCCCCGAACCCGTACCCTAAGCCATACCCTAACCCTCACCCTAACCCTAACACTAACCCTAAGCTACCCTTGACTGCTTCTGCCTCCAATAGATTTCCTAAGCACTAGTGTTTTAAGGAACAGGTTACAAAGAGAATCCTAATGTGATTTCTTGATAATGGGTGTGTTCCTTATCTTCTCCTAGTGTCTAAACTCTTCTCCATGGCTGGACCACCAAATAATATTCCTTTACGTGCTAAGGGTTATCTACAGAGTGGGATAGGTTTAATAACTAACCTCACCCTATCGTGTACCCTAACCCTTACCCCTACCCTAACACTAACACGTACCCTAATCCTAACCCGTACCCTAAACCGAGCCCTAACCCTAACACTAAACCTAACCCTAACCCTAATCCATACCCTACGCCCTACCCGAACCCCTCCCCGAACCCGTACCCTAAGCCATACCCTAACCCTCACCCTAACCCTAACCCTAACCCTAAGCTACCCTTGACGGCTTCTGCCTCCAATAGATTTCCTAAGCACTAGTGTTTTAAGGAACAGGTGAAAAAGAGAATCCTAATGTGATTTCTTGATAATGGGTGTGTTCCTTATCTTCTCCTCGTGTCTAAACTCTTCTCCATGGTTGGACCCCCAAATAATATTCCTTTACGTGCTAAGGGGTTTCTAGAGAGTGTGATAGGTTTAATAACTACCCGCACCCTAATGCGTACCCTAACCCTAACCCCTACCCTAACCCTAACGCGTACCCTAATCCGAACCCATACCCTAAACCGAGCCCTAACCCTAACACTAGCCCTAACCCTATACCTAACCCATACCCAACGCCCTAACCGAACCCCTCCCCAAACCCGTACCCTAAGCCATACCCTAACCCTCACCCTAACCCTAACACTAACCCTAAGCTACCCTTGACAGCTTCTGCCTCCAAAAGATTTCCTAAGCACTAGTGTTTTAAGGAACAGGTTAAAAAGAGAATCCTAATGTGATTTCGTGATAATGGGTGTGTTCCTTATCTTCTCCTAGTGTCTAAACTCTTCTCCATGGCTGGACCCCCAATAATATTCCTGTACGTGCTAAGGGGTATCTAGAGAGTGGGATAGGTTTAATAACTACCCTCACCCTAACACGTACCCTAACCCTAACCCCTACCCTAACCCTAACGCGTACCCTAATCCTAACCCGTACCCTAAACCGAGCCCTAACCCTAACCCTCACCCTAACCCTAACCCTAACCCTAAGCTACCCTTGACGGCTTCTGCCTCCAATAGATTTCCTAAGCACTAGTGTTTTAAGGAACAGGTTAAAAAGAGAATCCTAATGTTATTTCTTGATAATGGGTGTGTTCCTTATTTTCTCCTAGTGTCTAATCTCTTCTCCATGGCTGGACCCCCAAATAATATTCCTTTACGTGCTAAGGGGTATCTAGAGAGTGGGATAGGTTTAATAACTACCCTCACCCTAAAGCGTACCCTTACCCTAACCACTACCCTAACACTAACGCGTACCCTAATCCTAACCCGTACCCTTAACCGAGCCCTAACCCTAACACTAACCCTAACCCTAACCCTAACCCATACCATACGCCCTACCCGAACCCCTCCCCGAACCCGTAACCTAAGCCGTACCCTAACCCTCACCCTAACCCTAACCCTAACCCTAAGCTACCCTTGACTGCTTCTGCCTCCAATAGATTTCCTAAGCACTAGTGTTTTAAGGAACAGGTGAAAAAGAGAATCCTAATGTGATTTCTTGATAATGGGTGTGTTCCTTATCTTCTCCTCGTGTCTAAACTCTTCTCCATGGCTGGACCCCCAAATAATATTCCTTTACGTGCTAAGGGGTATCTAGAGAGTGGGATAGGTTTAATAACTACCCTCACCCTAACGCGTAACTTAACCCTAACCCCTACCCTAATCCTAACGCGTACCCTAATCCTAACCCGTACCCTAAACCGAGCCCTAAACCTAACACTAGCCCTAACCCTAACCCTAACCCATACCCTACGCCCTACCCGAACCCCTCCCCGAACCCGTACGCTAAGCCATACCCTAGCCCTCACCCTAACCCTAACACTAACCCTAAGCTACCCTTGACTGCTTCTGCCTCCAATAGATTTCGTAAGCACTAGTGTTTTAAGGAACAGGTTAAAAAGAGAATCCTAATATGATTTCGTGATAATGGGTGTGTTCCTTATCTTCTCCTAGTGTCTAAACACTTCTCCATGGCTGGACCCCCAAACAATATTCCTTTACGTGCTAAGGGGTATCTAGAGAGTGGGATAGGTTTAATAACTACCCTCACCCTAACGCGTACCCTAACTCTAACCCCTACCCTAACCCTAAAGCGTACCCTAATCCTAACCCGTACCCTAAACCGAGCCCTAACCCTAACACTAACTCTAACCCTAACCCTAACCCATACCCTACGCCCTACCCGAACCCCTCCCTGAACCCGTACCCTAAACCGTACCCTAACCCTCACCCTAACCCTAACCCTAACCCTAAGCTACCCTTGACGGCTTCTGACTCCAATAGATTTCCGAAGCACTAGTGTTTTAAGGAACAGGTTAAAAAGAGAATCCTAATGTGATTTCTTGATAATGGGTGTGTTCCTTATCTTCTCCTCGTGTCTAAACTCTTCTCCATGGCTGGACCCCCAAATAATATTCCTTTACGTGCTAAGGGGTATCTAGAGAGTGGGATAGGTTTAATAACTACCCTCACCCTAATGCGTTCCCTAACCCTAACCCCTACCCTAACCCTAACGCGTACCCTAATCCTAACCCGTACCCTAAACCGAGCCGAAACCCTAACACTAGCCCTAACCCTAACCCTAACCAATACCCTACGCCCTACCCGAACCCCTCCCCGAACCCGTACCCTAAGCCGTACCCTAACCCTCACCCTAACCCTAAGCTACCCTTGACTGCTTCTGCCTCCAATAGATTTCCTAAGCACTAGTGTTTTAAGGAACAGGTTAAAAAGAGAATCCTAATGTGATTTCTTGATAATGGGTGTGTTCCTTATCTTCTCCTAGTGTCTAAACTCTTCTCCATGGCTGGACCCCCAAATAATATTACTTTACGTGCTAAGGGGTATCTAGAGAGTGGGATAGGTTTAATAACTACCCTCACCCTAACGCGTACCCTAACCCTAACACCTACCCTAACACTAACGCGTACCCTAATCCTAACCCGTACCCTAAACCGAGCCCTAAACCTAACACTAGCCCTAACCCTAACCCTAACCCATACCCTACGCCCTACACGAACCCCTCCCCGAACCCGTACCCTAAGCCGTACCCTAACCCTCACCCTAACCCGAACCCTAACCCTAAGCTACCCTTGACGGCTTCTGCCTCCAATAGATTTCCTAAGCACTAGTGTTTTAAGGAACAGGTTAAAAAGAGAATCCTAATGTGATTTCTTGATAATGGGTGTGTTCCTTATCTTCTCCTAGTGTCTAAACTCTTCTCCATGGCTGGACCCCCAAATAATATTCCTTTACGTGCTAAGGGGTATCTAGAGAGTGGGATAGGTTTAATAACTAACCTCACCCTAAAGCGTACCCTTACCCTAACCACTACCCTAACACTAACGCGTACCCTAATCCTAACCCGTACCCTTAACCGAGCCCTAACCCTAACACTAACCCTAACCCTAACCCTAACCCATACCCTACGCCCTACCCGAACCCCTCCCCGAACCCGTACCCTAAGCCGTACCCTAACCCTCACCCTAACCCTAAACCTAACCCTAAGCTACCCTTGACTGCTTCTTCCTCCAATAGATTTCCTAAGCACTAGTGTTTTAAGGAACAGGTTAAAAAGCGAATCCTAATGTGATTTCTTAATAATGGGTGTTTTCCTTATCTTCTCCTCGTGTCTAAACTCTTCTCCATGGCTGGACCCCCAAATAATATTCCTTTAAGTGCTAAGGGGTATCTAGAGAGTGGCATAGGTTTAATAACTACCCTCACCCTAACGCGTACCCTAACCCTAACCCCTACCCTAACCCTAACGCGTACCCTAATCCTAACCCGTACCCTAAACCGAGCCCTAACCCTAACACTAGCCCTAACCCTAACCCTAACCAATACCCTACGCCCTACCAGAACCCCTCCCCGAACCCGTACCCTAAGCCGTACCCTAACCCTCACCCTAACCCTAAGCTACCCTTGACTGCTTCTGCCTCCAATAGATTTCCTAAGCACTAGTGTTTTAAGGAACAGGTTAAAAAGAGAATCCTAATGTGATTTCTTGATAATGGGTGTGTTCCTTATCTTCTCCTAGTGTCTAAACTCTTCTCCATGGCTGGACCCCCAAATAATATTCCTTTACGTGCTAAGGGGTATCTAGAGAGTGGGATAGGTTTAATAACTAACCTCACCCTATCGCGTACCCTAACCCTAACCCCTACCCTAACACTAACGCGTACCCTAATCCTAACCCGTACCCTAAACCGAGCCCTAACCCTAACACTAACCCTAACCCTAACGCTAACCCATACCCTACGCCCTACCCGAACCCCTCCCCGAACCCGTACCCTAAGCCGTACCCTAACCTTCACCCTAATCCTAACACTAACCCTAAGCTACCCTTGACGGCTTCTGCCTCCAATAGATTTCCTAAGCACTAGTGTTTTAAGGAACAGGTTAAAAAGAGAATCGTAATGTGATTTCTTGATAATGGGTGTGTTCCTTATCTTCTCCTACTGTCTAAACTCTTCTCCATGGCTGGACCCCCAAATAATATTCCTTTACGTGCTAAGGGGTATCTTGAGAGTGGGATAGGTTTAATAACTACCCTCACCCTAAAGCGTAACCTAACCCTAACCACTACCCTAACACTAACGCGTACCCTAATCCTAACCCGTACCCTTAACCGAGCCCTAACCCTAACACTAACCCTAACCCTAACCCTAACACATACCCTACGCACTACCCGAACCCCTCCCTGAACCCGTACCCTAAGTCGTACCCTAACCCTCACCCTAACCCTAACCCTAACCCTAAGCTACCCTTGACTGCTTCTGCCTCCAATAGATTTCCTAAGCACTAGTGTTTTAAGGAACAGGTTAAAAAGAGAATCCTAATGTGATTTCTTGATAATGGGTGTGTTCCTTATCTTCTCCTCGTGTCTAAACTCTTCTCCATGGCTGGACCCCCAAATAATATTCCTTTAAGTGCTAAGGGGTATCTAGAGAGTGGGATAGGTTTAATAACTACCCTCACCCTAACGCGTACCCTAACACTAACCCCTACCCTAACCCTAACGCGTACCCTAATCCTAACCCGTACCCTAAACCGAGCCCTAACCCTAACACTAACTCTAACCCTAACCCTAACCCATACCCTACGCCCTACCCGAACCCCTCCCTGAACCCGTACCCTAAACCGTACCCTAACCCTCACCCTAACCCTAACCCTAACCCTAAGCTACCCTTGACGGCTTCTGCCTCCAATAGATTTCCTAAGCACTAGTGTTTTAAGGAACAGGTTAAAAAGAGAATCCTAATGTGATTTCTTGATAATGGGTGTGTTCCTTATCTTCTCCTAGTGTCTAAACTCTTCCCCATGGCTGGACCCCCAAATAATATTCCTTTTCGTGCTAAGGGGTATCTAGAGAGTGGGATAGGTTTAATAACTAACCTCACCCTATCGCATACCCTAACCCTAACCCCTACCCTAACCCTAACGCGTACCCTAATCCTAACCCGTACCCTAAACCAAGCCCTAACCCTAACACTAACCCTAACCCTAACCCTAACCCATAGCCTACGCCCTACCCGAACCCCTCCCCGAACCCGTACCGTAAGCCGTACCCTAACCGTCACCCTAACCCCAACCCTAACCCTAAGCTACCCTTGACTGCTTCTGCCTCCAATAGATTTCCTAAGCACTAGTGTTTTAAGGAACAGTTTAAAAAGAGAATCATATTGTGATTTCTTGATAATGGGTGTGTTCCTTATCTTCTCCTAGTGTCAAAACTCTTCTCCATGGCTGGACCCCCAAATAATATTCCTTTACGTGCTAAGGGGTATCTAGAGAGTGGGATAGGTTTAATAACTACCCTCACCCTAAAGCGTACCCTAACCCTAACCAATACCCTAACACTAACGCGTACCCTAATCCTAACCCGTACACTAAACCGAGCCCTAACCCTAACACTAGCCCTAACCCTAACCCTAACCCATACCCTACGCCCTACCCGAACCCCTCCCCGAACCCGTACCCTAAGCCGTACCCTAACCCTCACCCTAACCCTAACCCTAACCCTAAGCTACCCTTGACTGCTTCTGCCTCCAATAGATTTCCTAAGCACTAGTGTTTTAAGGAACAGGTTAAAAAGAGTATCCTAATGTGATTTCTTGATAATGGGTGTGTTCCTTATCTTCTCCTAGTGTCTAAACTCTTCTCCATGGCTGGACCCCCAAATAATATTCCTTTACGTGCTAAGGGGTATCTAGAGAGTGGGATAGGTTTAATAACTAACCTCACCCTATCGCATACCCTAACCCTAACCCCTACCCTAACCCTAACACGTACCCTAATCCTAACCCGTACCCTAAACAAATCCCTAACCCTAACACTAACCCTAACCCTAACCCTAACCCATAGCCTACGCCCTACCCGAACCCCTCCGCGAACCCGTACCCTAAGCCGTACCCTAACCGTCACCCTAACCCCAACCCTAACCCTAAGCTACCCTTGACTGCTTCTGCCTCCAATAGATTTCCTAAGCACTAGTGTTTTAAGGAACAGTTTAAAAAGAGAATCATATTGTGATTTCTTGATAATGGGTGTGTTCCTTATCTTCTCCTAGTGTCTAAACACTTCTCCATGGCTGGACCCCCAAATAATATTCCTTTACGTGCTAAGGGGTATCTAGAGAGTGGGATAGGTTTAATAACTACTCCCACCCTAACGCGTACCCTAATCCTAACCCCTACCCTAACCCTAAAGCGTACCCTAATCCTAACCCGTACCCTAAACCGAGCCCTAAACCTAACACTAACCCTAACCCTAACCCTAACCCATACCCTACGCCCTACCGGAACCCCTCCCCGAACCCGTACCCTAAGCCATACCCTAACCCTCACCCTAACCCTAACCCTAACCCTAAGCTAACCTTGACTGCTTCTTCCTCCAATAGATTTCCTAAGCACTAGTGTTTTAAGGAACAGGTTAAAAAGAGAATCCTAATGTGATTTCGTGATAATGGGTGTGTTCCTTATCTTCTCCTCGTGTCTAAACTCTTCTCCATGGCTGGACCCCCAATAATATTCCTGTACGTGCTAAGGGGTATCTAGAGAGTGGGATAGGTTTAATAACTACCCTCACCCTAACGCGAACACTAACCCTAACCCCTACCCTAACCCTAACGCGTACCCTAATCCTAACCCGAACCCTAAACCGAGCCCTAACCCTAACACTAACCCTAACACTAACCCTAACCCATACCCTACGCCCTACCCGAACCCCTCCCCGAACCCGTACCCTAAGCCGTACCCTAACCCTCACCCTAACCCTAACCCTAACCCTAAGCTACCCTTGACGGCTTCTGCCTCCAATAGATTTCGTAAGCACTAGTGTTTTAAGGAACAGGTTAAAAATAGAATCCTAATGTGATTTCGTGATAATGGGTGTGTTCCTTATCTTCTCCTCGTGTCTAAACTCTTCTCCATGGCTGGACCCCCAAATAATATTCCTTTATGTGCTAAGGGGTATCTAGAGAGTGTGATAGGTTTAATAACTACCCTCACCCTAACGCGTACCCTAACCCTAACCCCTACCCTAACCCTAACGCGTACCCTAATCCTAACCCGTACCCTAAACCGAGCCCTAACCATAACACTAACCCTAACCCTAACCCTAACCCATACCCTACTCCCTACCCGAACCCCTCCCCGAACCTGTACCCTAAGCCGTACCCTAACCCTCACCCTAACCCTAACCCTAACCCTAAGCTACCCTTGACGGCTTCTGCCTCCAATAGATTTCCTAAGCACTAGTGTTTTAAGGAACAGGTTAAAAAGAGAATCCTAATGTGATTTCTTGATAATGGGTGTGTTCCTTATCTTCTCCTAGTGTCTAAACTCTTCTCCATGGCTGGACCCCCAAATAATATTCCTTTACGTGCTAAGGGGTATCTAGAGAGTGGGATAGGTTTAATAACTAACCTCACCCTAAAGCGTACCCTTACCCTAACCACTACCCTAACACTAACGCGTACCCTAATCCTAACCCGTACCCTTAACCGAGCCCTAACCCTAACACTAACCCTAACCCTAACCCTAACCCATACCCTACGCCCTACCCGAACCCCTCCCCGAACCCGTACCCTAAGCCGTACCCTAACCCTCACCCTAACCCTAACCCTAACCCTAAGCTACCCTTGACTGCTTCTGCCTCCAATAGATTTCCTAAGCACTAGTGTTTTAAGGAACAGGTTAAAAAGAGAATCCTAATGTGATTTCTTGATAATGGGTGTGTTCCTTATCTTCTCCTAGTGTCTAAACTCTTCTCCATGGCTGGACCCCCAAATAATATTCCTTTACGTGCTAAGGGGTATCTAGAGAGTGGGATAGGTTTAATAACTAACCTCACCCTATCGCATACCCTAACCCTAACCCCTACCCTAACCCTAACACGTACCCTAATCCTAACCCGTACCCTAAACAAATCCCTAACCCTAACACTAACCCTAACCCTAACCCTAACCCATAGCCTACGCCCTACCCGAACCCCTCCCCGAACCCGTACCCTAAGCCGTACCCTAACCGTCACCCTAACCCCAACCCTAACCCTAAGCTACCCTTGACTGCTTCTGCCTCCAATAGATTTCCTAAGCAATAGTGTTTTAAGGAACAGTTTAAAAAGAGAATCATATTGTGATTTCTTGATAATGGGTGTGTTCCTTATCTTCTCCTAGTGTCTAAACACTTCTCCATGGCTGGACCACCAAATAATATTCCTTTACGTGCTAAGGGGTATCTAGAGAGTGGGATAGGTTTAATAACTACTCCCACCCTAACGCGTACCCTAATCCTAACCCCTACCCTAACCCTAAATCGTACCCTAATCCTAACCCGTACCCTAAACCGAGCCCTAAACCTAACACTAACCCTAACCCTAACCCTAACCCATACCCTACGCCCTACCGGAACCCCTCCCCGAACCCGTACCCTAAGCCATACCCTAACCCTCATCCTAACCCTAACCCTAACCCTAAGCTACCCTTGACTGCTTCTTCCTCCAATATATTTCCTAAGCACTAGTGTTTTAAGGAACAGGTTAAAAAGAGAATCCTAATGTGATTTCGTGATAATGGGTGTGTTCCTTATCTTCTCCTCGTGTCTAAACTCTTCTCCATGGCTGGACCCCCAATAATATTCCTGTACGTGCTAAGGGGTATCTAGAGAGTGGGATAGGTTTAATAACTACCCTCACCCTAACGCGAACACTAACCCTAACCCCTACCCTAACCCTAACGCGTACCCTAATCCTAACCCGAACCCTAAACCGAGCCCTAACCCTAACACTAACCCTAACACTAACACTAACCCATACCCTACGCCCTACCCGAACCCCTCCCCGAACCCGTACCCTAAGCCGTACCCTAACCCTCACCCTAACCCTAACCCTAACCCTAAGCTACCCTTGACGGCTTCTGCCTCCAATAGATTTCGTAAGCACTAGTGTTTTAAGGAACAGGTTAAAAATAGAATCCTAATGTGATTTCGTGATAATGGGTGTGTTCCTTATCTTCTCCTCGTGTCTAAACTCTTCTCCATGGCTGGACCCCCAAATAATATTCCTTTATGTGCTAAGGGGTATCTAGAGAGTGTGATAGGTTTAATAACTACCCTCACCCTAACACGTACCCTAACCCTAACCCCTACCCTAACCCTAACGCGTACCCTAATCCTAACCCGTACCCTAAACCGAGCCCTAACCATAACACTAACCCTAACCCTAACCCTAACACATAACCTACGCCCTACCCGAACCCCTCCCCGAACCTGTACCCTAAGCCGTACCCTAACCCTCACCCTAACCCTAACCCTAACCCTAAGCTACCCTTGACGGCTTCTGCCTCCAATAGATTTCCTAAGCACTAGTGTTTTAAGGAACAGGTTAAAAAGAGAATCCTAATGTGATTTCTTGATAATGGGTGTTTTCCTTATCTTCTCCTAGTGTCTAAACTCTTCTCCATGGCTGGACCCCCAAATAATATTCCTTTACGTGCTAAGGGGTATCTAGAGAGTGGGATAGGTTTAATAACTAACCTCACCCTAAAGCGTACCCTTACCCTAACCACTACCCTAACACTAACGCGTACCCTAATCCTAACCCGTACCCTTAACAGAGCCCTAACCCTAACACTAACCCTAACCCAAACCCTAACCCATACCCTACGCCCTACCCGAACCCCTCCCCGAACCCGTACCCTAAGCCGTACCCTAACCCTCACCCTAACCCTAACCCTAACCCTAAGCTACCCTTGACTGCTTCTGCCTCCAATAGATTTCCTAAGCACTAGTGTTTTAAGGAACAGGTTAAAAAGAGAATCCTAATGTGATTTCTTGATAATGGGTGTGTTCCTTATCTTCTCCTAGTGTCTAAACTCTTCTCCATGGCTGGACCCCCAAATAATATTCCTTTACGTGCTAAGGGGTATCTAGAGAGTGGGATAGGTTTAATAACTAACCTCACCCTATCGCATACCCTAACCCTAACCCCTACCCTAACCCTAACACGTACCCTAATCCTAACCCGTACCCTAAACAAATCCCTAACCCTAACACTAACCCTAACCCTAACCCTAACCCATAGCCTACGCCCTACCCGAACCCCTCCCCGAACCCGTACCCTAAGCCGTACCCTAACCGTCACCCTAACCCCAACCCTAACCCTAAGCTACCCTTGACTGCTTCTGCCTCCAATAGATTTCCTAAGCACTAGTGTTTTAAGGAACAGTTTAAAAAGAGAATCATATTGTGATTTCTTGATAATGGGTGTGTTCCTTATCTTCTCCTAGTGTCTAAACACTTCTCCATGGCTGGACCCCCAAATAATATTCCTTTACGTGCTAAGGGGTATCTAGAGAGTGGGATAGGTTTAATAACTACTCCCACCCTAACGCGTACCCTAATCCTAACCCCTACCCTAACCCTAAAGCGTACCCTAATCCTAACCCGTACCCTAAACCGAGCCCTAAACCTAACACTAACCCTAACCCTAACCCTAACCCATACCCTACGCCCTACCGGAACCCCTCCCCGAACCCGTACCCTAAGCCGTACCCTAACCCTCACCCTAACCCTAACCCTAACCCTAAGCTACCCTTGACTGCTTCTTCCTCCAATAGATTTCCTAAGCACTAGTGTTTTAAGGAACAGGTTAAAAAGAGAATCCTAATGTGATTTCGTGATAATGGGTGTGTTCCTTATCTTCTCCTCGTGTCTAAACTCTTCTCCATGGCTGGACCCCCAATAATATTCCTGTACGTGCTAAGGGGTATCTAGAGAGTGGGATAGGTTTAATAACTACCCTCACCCTAACGCGAACACTAACCCTAACCCCTACCCTAACCCTAACGCGTACCCTAATCCTAACCCGAACCCTAAACCGAGCCCTAACCCTAACACTAACCCTAACACTAACCCTAACCCATACCCTACGCCCTACCCGAACCCCTCCCCGAACCCGTACCCTAAGCCGTACCCTAACCCTCACCCTAACCCTAACCCTAACCCTAAGCTACCCTTGACGGCTTCTGCCTCCAATAGATTTCGTAAGCACTAGTGTTTTAAGGAACAGGTTAAAAATAGAATCCTAATGTGAATTCGTGATAATGGGTGTGTTCCTTATCTTCTCCTAGTGTCTAAACTCTTCTCCATGGCTGGACCCCCAAATAATATTCCTTTACGTGCTAAGGGGTATCTAGAGAGTGGGATAGGTTTAATAACTACCCTCACCCTAAAGCGTAACCTAACCCTAACCACTACCCTAACACTAACGCGTACCCTAATCCTAACCCGTACCCTTAACCGAGCCCTAACCCTAACACTAACCCTAACCCTAACCCTAACCCATACCCTACGCCCTACCCGAACCCCTCCCTGAACCCGTACCCTAAGTCGTACCCTAACCCTCACCCTAACCCTAACCCTAACCCTAAGCTACCCTTGACGGCTTCTGCCTCCAATAGATTTCCTAAGCACTAGTGTTTTAAGGAACAGGTGAAAAAGAGAATCCTAATGTGATTTCTTGAGAATGGGTGTGTTCCTTATCTTCTCCTCGTGTCTAAACTCTTCTCCATCGTTGGACCCCCAAATAATATTCCTTTACGTGCTAAGGGGTATCTAGAGAGTGGGATAGGTTTAATAACTACCCTCACCCTAACGCGTTCCCTAACCCTAACCCCTACCCTAACCCTAACGCGTACCCTAATCCTAACCCGTACCCTAAACCGAGCCCTAACCCTAACACTAGCCCTAACCCTAACCCTAACCAATACCCTAGGCCCTACCCGAACCCCTCCCCGAACCCGTACCCTAAGCCGTACCCTAACCCTCACCCTAACTACCCTCACCCTAAAGCGTAACCTAACCCTAACCACTACCCTAACACTAACGCGTACCCTAATCCTAACCCGTACCCTTAACCGAGCCCTAACCCTAACACTAACCCTAACCCTAACCCTAACCCATACCCTACGCCCTACCCGAACCCCTCCCTGAACCCGTACCCTAAGTCGTACCCTAACCCTCACCCTAACCCTAACCCTAACCCTAAGCTACCCTTGACTGCTTCTGCCTCCAATAGATTTCCTAAGCACTAGTGTTTTAAGGAACAGGTTAAAAAGAGAATCCTAATGTGATTTCTTGATAATGGGTGTGTTCCTTATCTTCTCCTCGTGTCTAAACTCTTCTCCATGGCTGGACCCCCAAATAATATTCCTTTAAGTGCTAAGGGGTATCTAGAGAGTGGGATAGGTTTAATAACTACCCTCACCCTAACGCGTACCCTAACACTAACCCCTACCCTAACCCTAACGCGTACCCTAATCCTAACCCGTACCCTAAACCGAGCCCTAACCCTAACACTAACTCTAACCCTAACCCTAACCCATACCCTACGCCCTACCCGAACCCCTCCCCGAACCCGTACCCTAATCCGTACCCTAACCGTCACCCTAACCCCAACCCTAACCCTAAGCTACCCTTGACTGCTTCTGCCTCCAATAGATTTCCTAAGCACTAGTGTTTTAAGGAACAGTTTAAAAAGAGAATCATATTGTGATTTCTTGATAATGGGTGTGTTCCTTATCTTCTCCTAGTGTCTAAACTCTTCTCCATGGCTGGACCCCCAAATAATATTCCTTTACGTGCTAAGGGGTATCTAGAGAGTGGGATAGGTTTAATAACTACCCTCACCCTAAAGCGTACCCTAACCCTAACCACTACCCTAACACTAACGCGTACCCTAATCCTAACCCGAACCCTAAACCGAGCCCTAACCCTAACACTAACCCTAACCCTAACCCTAACCCATACCCTACGCCCTACCCGAACCCCTCCCCGAACCCGTACCCTAAGCCGTACCCTAACCCTCACCCTAACCCTAACCCTAACCCTAAGCTACCCTTGACGGCTTCTGCCTCCAATAGATTTCGTAAGCACTAGTGTTTTAAGGAACAGGTTAAAAATAGAATCCTAATGTGATTTCGTGATAATGGGTGTGTTCCTTATCTTCTCCTCGTGTCTAAACTCTTCTCCATGGCTGGACCCCCAAATAATATTCCTTTATGTGCTAAGGGGTATCTAGAGAGTGTGATAGGTTTAATAACTACCCTCACCCTAACGCGTACCCTAACCCTAACCCCTACCCTAACCCTAACGCGTACCCTAATCCTAACCCGTACCCTAAACCGAGCCCTAACCATAACACTAACCCTAACCCTAACCCTAACCCATACCCTACGCCCTACCCGAACCCCTCCCCGAACCTGTACCCTAAGCCGTACCCTAACCCTCACCCTAACCCTAACCCTAACCCTAAGCTACCCTTGACGGCTTCTGCCTCCAATAGATTTCCTAAGCACTAGTGTTTTAAGGAACAGGTTAAAAAGAGAATCCTAATGTGATTTCTTGATAATGGGTGTGTTCCTTATCTTCTCCTAGTGTCTAAACTCTTCTCCATGGCTGGACCCCCAAATAATATTCCTTTACGTGCTAAGGGGTATCTAGAGAGTGGGATAGGTTTAATAACTAACCTCACCCTAAAGCGTACCCTTACCCTAACCACTACCCTAACACTAACGCGTACCCTAATCCTAACCCGTACCCTAAACCGAGCCCTAACCCTAACACTAGCCTTAACCCTAACCCTAACCCATACCCTACGCCCTACCCGAACCCCTCCCCGAACCCGTACCCTAAGCCATACCCTAACCCTAACCCTAACCCTAACCCTAACCCTAAGCTACCCTTGACTGCTTCTGCCTCCAGTAGATTTCCTAAGCACTAGTGTTTTAAGGAACAGGTTAAAAAGAGAATCCTAATGTGATTTCGTGATAATGGGTGTGTTCCTTATATTCTCCTAGTGTCTAAACTCGTCTCCATGGCTGGACCCCCAAATAATAATCCTTTACGTGCTAAGGGGTATCTAGAGAGTGGGATAGGTTTAATAACTACCCTCACCCTAACGCGTACCCTAACCCTAACCCCTACCCTAAACCTAACGCGTACACTAATCCTAACCCGTACCCTAAACCAAGCCCTAACCCTAACACTAACCCTAACCCTAACCCTAACCCATACCCTACGCCCTACCCGAACCCCTCCCCGAACCCGTACCCTAAGCCGTACCCTAACCCTCACCCTAACCCTAACCCTAACCCTAAGCTACCCTTGACTGCTTCTGCCTCCAATAGATTTCCTAAGCACTAGTGTTTTAAGGAACAGGTTAAAAAGAGAATCCTAATGTGATTTCTTGATAATGGGTGTGTTCCTTATCTTCTCCTAGTGTCTAAACTCTTCTCCATGGCTGGACCCCCAAATAATATTCCTTTACGTGCTAAGGGGTATCTAGAGAGTGGGATAGGTTTAATAACTAACCTCACCCTATCGCATACCCTAACCCTAACCCCTACCCTAACCCTAACACGTACCCTAATCCTAACCCGTACCCTAAACAAATCCCTAACCCTAACACTAACCCTAACCCAAACCCTAACCCATAGCCTACGCCCTACCCGAACCCCTCCCCGAACCCGTACCCTAAGCCGTACCCTAACCGTCACCCTAACCCCAACCCTAACCCTAAGCTACCCTTGACTGCTTCTGCCTCCAATAGATTTCCTAAGCAATAGTGTTTTAAGGAACAGTTTAAAAAGAGAATCATATTGTGATTTCTTGATAATGGGTGTGTTCCTTATCTTCTCCTAGTGTCTAAACACTTCTCCATGGCTGGACCCCCAAATAATATTCCTTTACGTGCTAAGGGGTATCTAGAGAGTGGGATAGGTTTAATAACTACTCCCACCCTAACGCGTACCCTAATCCTAACCCCTACCCTAACCCTAAATCGTACCCTAATCCTAACCCGTACCCTAAACCGAGCCCTAAACCTAACACTAACCCTAACCCTAACCCTAACCCATACCCTACGCCCTACCGGAACCCCTCCCCGAACCCGTACCCTAAGCCATACCCTAACCCTCATCCTAACCCTAACCCTAACCCTAAGCTACCCTTGACTGCTTCTTCCTCCAATAGATTTCCTAAGCACTAGTGTTTTAAGGAACAGGTTAAAAAGAGAATCCTAATGTGATTTCGTGATAATGGGTGTGTTCCTTATCTTCTCCTCGTGTCTAAACTCTTCTCCATGGCTGGACCCCCAATAATATTCCTGTACGTGCTAAGGGGTATCTAGAGAGTGGGATAGGTTTAATAACTACCCTCACCCTAACGCGAACACTAACCCTAACCCCTACCCTAACCCTAACGCGTACCCTAATCCTAACCCGAACCCTAAACCGAGCCCTAACCCTAACACTAACCCTAACACTAACACTAACCCATACCCTACGCCCTACCCGAACCCCTCCCCGAACCCGTACCCTAAGCCGTACCCTAACCCTCACCCTAACCCTAACCCTAACCCTAAGCTACCCTTGACGGCTTCTGCCTCCAATAGATTTCGTAAGCACTAGTGTTTTAAGGAACAGGTTAAAAATAGAATCCTAATGTGATTTCGTGATAATGGGTGTGTTCCTTATCTTCTCCTCGTGTCTAAACTCTTCTCCATGGCTGGACCCCCAAATAATATTCCTTTATGTGCTAAGGGGTATCTAGAGAGTGTGATAGGTTTAATAACTACCCTCACCCTAACACGTACCCTAACCCTAACCCCTACCCTAACCCTAACGCGTACCCTAATCCTAACCCGTACCCTAAACCGAGCCCTAACCATAACACTAACCCTAACCCTAACCCTAACACATACCCTACGCCCTACCCGAACCCCTCCCCGAACCTGTACCCTAAGCCGTACCCTAACCCTCACCCTAACCCTAACCCTAACCCTAAGCTACCCTTGACGGCTTCTGCCTCCAATAGATTTCCTAAGCACTAGTGTTTTAAGGAACAGGTTAAAAAGAGAATCCTAATGTGATTTCTTGATAATGGGTGTTTTCCTTATCTTCTCCTAGTGTCTAAACTCTTCTCCATGGCTGGACCCCCAAATAATATTCCTTTACGTGCTAAGGGGTATCTAGAGAGTGGGATAGGTTTAATAACTAACCTCACCCTAAAGCGTACCCTTACCCTAACCACTACCCTAACACTAACGCGTACCCTAATCCTAACCCGTACCCTTAACAGAGCCCTAACCCTAACACTAACCCTAACCCAAACCCTAACCCATACCCTACGCCCTACCCGAACCCCTCCCCGAACCCGTACCCTAAGCCGTACCCTAACCCTCACCCTAACCCTAACCCTAACCCTAAGCTACCCTTGACTGCTTCTGCCTCCAATAGATTTCCTAAGCACTAGTGTTTTAAGGAACAGGTTAAAAAGAGAATCCTAATGTGATTTCTTGATAATGGGTGTGTTCCTTATCTTCTCCTAGTGTCTAAACTCTTCTCCATGGCTGGACCCCCAAATAATATTCCTTTACGTGCTAAGGGGTATCTAGAGAGTGGGATAGGTTTAATAACTAACCTCACCCTATCGCATACCCTAACCCTAACCCCTACCCTAACCCTAACACGTACCCTAATCCTAACCCGTACCCTAAACAAATCCCTAACCCTAACACTAACCCTAACCCTAACCCTAACCCATAGCCTACGCCCTACCCGAACCCCTCCTCGAACCCGTACCCTAAGCCGTACCCTAACCGTCACCCTAACCCCAACCCTAACCCTAAGCTACCCTTGACTGCTTCTGCCTCCAATAGATTTCCTAAGCACTAGTGTTTTAAGGAACAGTTTAAAAAGAGAATCATATTGTGATTTCTTGATAATGGGTGTGTTCCTTATCTTCTCCTAGTGTCTAAACACTTCTCCATGGCTGGACCCCCAAATAATATTCCTTTACGTGGTAAGGGGTATCTAGAGAGTGGGATAGGTTTAATAACTACTCCCACCCTAACGCGTACCCTAATCCTAACCCCTACCCTAACCCTAAAGCGTACCCTAATCCTAACCCGTACCCTAAACCGAGCCCTAAACCTAACACTAACCCTAACCCTAACCCTAACCCATACCCTACGCCCTACCGGAACCCCTCCCCGAACCCGTACCCTAAGCCATACCCTAACCCTCACCCTAACCCTAACCCTAACCCTAAGCTACCCTTGACTGCTTCTTCCTCCAATAGATTTCCTAAGCACTAGTGTTTTAAGGAACAGGTTAAAAAGAGAATCCTAATGTGATTTCGTGATAATGGGTGTGTTCCTTATCTTCTCCTCGTGTCTAAACTCTTCTCCATGGCTGGACCCCCAATAATATTCCTGTACGTGCTAAGGGGTATCTAGAGAGTGGGATAGGTTTAATAACTACCCTCACCCTAACGCGAACACTAACCCTAACCCCTACCCTAACCCTAACGCGTACCCTAATCCTAACCCGAACCCTAAACCGAGCCCTAACCCTAACACTAACCCTAACACTAACCCTAACCCATACCCTACGCCCTACCCGAACCCCTCCCCGAACCCGTACCCTAAGCCGTACCCTAACCCTCACCCTAACCCTAACCCTAACCCTAAGCTACCCTTGACGGCTTCTGCCTCCAATAGATTTCGTAAGCACTAGTGTTTTAAGGAACAGGTTAAAAATAGAATCCTAATGTGAATTCGTGATAATGGGTGTGTTCCTTATCTTCTCCTAGTGTCTAAACTCTTCTCCATGGCTGGACCCCCAAATAATATTCCTTTACGTGCTAAGGGGTATCTAGAGAGTGGGATAGGTTTAATAACTACCCTCACCCTAAAGCGTAACCTAACCCTAACCACTACCCTAACACTAACGCGTACCCTAATCCTAACCCGTACCCTTAACCGAGCCCTAACCCTAACACTAACCCTAACCCTAACCCTAACCCATACCCTACGCCCTACCCGAACCCCTCCCTGAACCCGTACCCTAAGTCGTACCCTAACCCTCACCCTAACCCTAACCCTAACCCTAAGCTACCCTTGACGGCTTCTGCCTCCAATAGATTTCCTAAGCACTAGTGTTTTAAGGAACAGGTGAAAAAGAGAATCCTAATGTGATTTCTTGAGAATGGGTGTGTTCCTTATCTTCTCCTCGTGTCTAAACTCTTCTCCATCGTTGGACCCCCAAATAATATTCCTTTACGTGCTAAGGGGTATCTAGAGAGTGGGATAGGTTTAATAACTACCCTCACCCTAACGCGTTCCCTAACCCTAACCCCTACCCTAACCCTAACGCGTACCCTAATCCTAACCCGTACCCTAAACCGAGCCCTAACCCTAACACTAGCCCTAACCCTAACCCTAACCAATACCCTAGGCCCTACCCGAACCCCTCCCCGAACCCGTACCCTAAGCCGTACCCTAACCCTCACCCTAACCCTAACCCTAACCCTAAGCTACCCTTGACTGCTTCTGCCTCCAATAGATTTCCTAAGCACTAGTGTTTTAAGGAACAGGTTAAAAAGAGAATCCTAATGTGATTTCGTGATAATGGGTGTGTTCCTTATCTTCTCCTCGTGTCTAAACTCTTCTCCATGGCTGGACCCCCAAATAATATTCCTTTACGTGCTAAGGGGTATCTAGAGAGTGTGATAGGTTTAATAACTACTCCCACCCTAACGCGTACCCTAACCCTAAGCCCTACCCTAACCCTAACGCGTACCCTAATCCTAACCCGTACCCTAAACCGAGCCCTAAACCTAACACTAACCCTAACCCTAACCCTAACCCATACCCTACACCCTACCCGAACCCCTCCCCGAACCCGTACCCTAAGCCATACCCTAACGCTCACCCTAACCCTAACCCTAACCCTAAGCTACCCTTGACTGCTTCTGCCTCCAATAGATTTCCTAAGCACTAGTGTTTTAAGGAACAGGTTAAAAAGAGAATCCTAATGTGATTTCTTGATAATGGGTGTGTTCCTTATCTTCTCCTAGTGTCTAAACTCTTCTCCATGGCTGGACCCCCAAATAATATACCTTTACGTGCTAAGGGGAATCTAGAGAGTGGGATAGGTTTAATAACTACCCTCACCCTAAAGCGTACCCTAACCCTAACCACTACCCTAACACTAACGCGTACCCTATTCCTAACCCGTACCCTTAACCGAGCCCTAACCCTAACACTAACCCGAACCCTAACCCTAACCCATACCCTACGCCCTACCCGAACCCCTCCCCGAACCCGTAACCTAAGCCGTACCCTAACCCTCACCATAACCCTAACCCTAACCCTAAGCTACCCTTGACTGCTTCTGCCTCCAATAGATTTCCTAAGCACTAGTGTTTTAAGGAACAGGTTAAAAAGAGAATCCTAATGTGATTTCTTGATAATGGGTGTGTTCCTTATCTTCTCCTCGTGTCTAAACTCTTCTCCATGGCTGGACCCCCAAATAATATTCCTTTACGTGCTAAGGGGTATCTAGAGAGTGGGATAGGTTTAATAACTAACCTCACCCTATCGCATACCCTAACCCTAACCCCTACCCTAACCCTAACACGTACCCTAATCCTAACCCGTACCCTAAACAAAGCCCTAACCCTAACACTAACCCTAACCCTAACCCTAACCCATAGCCTACGCCCTACCCGAACCCCTCCCCGAACCCGTACCCTAAGCCGTACCCTAACCGTCACCCTAACCCCAACCCTAACCCTTAGCTACCCTTGAGTGCTTCTGCCTCCAATAGATTTCCTAAGAACTAGTGTTTTAAGGAACAGTTTAAAAAGAGAATCATATTGTGATTTCTTGATAATGGGTGTGTTCCTTATCTTCTCCTAGTGTCTAAACACTTCTCCATGGCTGGACCCCCAAATAATATTCCTTAACGTGCTAAGGGGTATCTAGAGAGTGGGATAGGTTTAATAACTACTCCCACCCTAACGCGTACCCTAATCCTAACCCCTACCCTAACCCTAAAGCGTACCCTAATCCTAACCCGTACCCTAAACCGAGCCCTAAACCTAACACTAACCCTAACCCTAACCCTAACCCATACCCTACGCCCTACCGGAACCCCTCCCCGAACCCGTACCCTAAGCCATACCCTAACCCTCACCCTAACCCTAACCCTAACCCTAAGCTACCCTTGACTGCTTCTTCCTCCAATAGATTTCCTAAGCACTAGTGTTTTAAGGAACAGGTTAAAAAGAGAATCCTAATGTGATTTCGTGATAATGGGTGTGTTCCTTATCTTCTCCTCGTGTCTAAACTCTTCTCCATGGCTGGACCCCCAATAATATTCCTGTATGTGCTAAGGGGTATCTAGAGAGTGGGATAGGTTTAATAACTACCCTCACCCTAACGCGTACACTAACCCTAACCCCTACCCTAACCCTAACGCGTACCCTAATCCTAACCCGAACCCTAAACCGAGCCCTAACCCTAACACTAACCCTAACACTAACCCTAACCCATACCCTACGCCCTACCCGAACCCCTCCCCGAACCCGTACCCTAAGCCGTACCCTAACCCTCACCCTAACCCTAACCCTAACCCTAAGCTACCCTTGACGGCTTCTGCCTCCAATAGATTTCGTAAGCACTAGTGTTTTAAGGAACAGGTTAAAAATAGAATCCTAATGTGAATTCGTGATAATGGGTGTGTTCCTTATCTTCTCCTAGTGTCTAAACTCTTCTCCATGGCTGGACCCCCAAATAATATTACTTTACGTGCTAAGGGGTATCTAGAGAGTGGGATAGGTTTAATAACTACCCTCACCCTAAAGCGTAACCTAACCCTAACCACTACCCTAACACTAACGCGTACCCTAATCGTAACCCGTACCCTTAACCGAGCCCTAACCCTAACACTAACCCTAACCCTAACCCTAACCCATACCCTACGCCCTACCCGAACCCCTCCCTGAACCCGTACCCTAAGTCGTACCCTAACCCTCACCCTAACCCTAAGCCTAACCCTAAGCTACCCTTGACTGCTTCTGCCTCCAATAGATTTCCTAAGCACTAGTGTTTTAAGGAACATATTAAAAAGAGAATCCTAATGTGATTTCTTGATAATGGGTGTGTTCCTTATCTTCTCCTCGTGTCTAAACTCTTCTCCATGGCTGGACCCCCAAATAATATTCCTTTAAGTGCTAAGGGGTATCTAGAGAGTGGGATCGGTTTAATAACTACCCTCACCCTAACGCGTACCCTAACCCTAACCCCTACCCTAACACTAACGCGTACCCTAATCCTAACCCGTACCCTAAACCGAGCCCTAACCATAACACTAACCCTAACCCTAACCCTAACCCATACCCTACGCCCTACCCGAACCCCTCCCCTAACCCGTACCCTAAGCCATACCCTTGCCCTCACCCTAACCCTAACCCTAACCCTAAGCTACCCTTGACTGCTTCTGCCTCCAATAGATTTCCTAAGCACTAGTGTTTTAAGGAACAGGTTAAAAAGAGAATCCTAATGTGATTTCGTGATAATGGGTGTGTTCCTTATCTTCTCCTAGTGTCTAAACTCTTCTCCATGGCTGGACCCCCAAATAATATTCCTTTACGTGCTAAGGGGTATCTAGAGAGTGGGATAGGTTTAATAACTACCCTCACCCTAATGCGTACCCTAACCCTAACCCCTACCCTAACCCTAACGCGTACCCTAATCCTAACCCGTACCCTAAACCGAGCCCTAACCCTAACACTAACTCTAACCCTAACCCTAACCCATACCGTACGCCCTACCCGAACCCCTCCCTGAACCCGTACCCTAAACCGTACCCTAACCCTCACCCTAACCCTAACCCTAACCCTAAGCTACCCTTGACGGCTTCTGCCTCCAATAGATTTCCTAAGCACTAGTGTTTTAAGGAACAGGTTAAAAAGAGAATCCTAATGTGATTTCTTGATAATGGGTGTGTTCCTTATCTTCTCCTGGTGTCTAAACTCTTCTCCATGGCTGGACCCCCAAATAATATTCCTTTACGAGCTAAGGGGTATCTAGAGAGTGGGATAGGTTTAATAACTAACCTCACCCTATCGCATACCCTAACCCTAACCCCTACCCTAACCCTAACACGTACCCTAATCCTAACCCGTACCCTAAACCAAGCCCTAACCCTAACACTAACCCTAACCCTAACCCTAACCCATAGCCTACGCCCTACCCGAACCCCTCCCCGAACCCGTACCCTAAGCCGTACCCTAACCGTCACCCTAACCCCAACCCTAACCCTAAGCTACCCTTGACTGCTTCTGCCTCCAATAGATTTCCTAAGCACTAGTGTTTTAAGGAACAGTTTAAAAAGAGAATCATATTGTGATTTCTTGATAATGGGTGTGTTCCTTATCTTCTCCTAGTGTCTAAACTCTTCTCCATGGCTGGACCCCCAAATAATATTCCTTTACGTGCTAGGGGGTATCTAGAGAGTGGGATAGGTTTAATAACTACCCTCACCCTAAAGCTTACCCTAACCCTAACCACTACCCTAACACTAACGCGTACCCTAATCCTAACACGTACCCTAAACCGAGCCCTAACCCTAACACTAGCCCTAACCCTAACCCTAACCCATACCCTACGCTCTACCCGAACCCCTCCCCGAACCCGTACCCTAAGCCGTACCCTAACCCTCACCCTAACCCTAACCCTAACCCTAACCTACCCTTGACTGCTTCTGCCTCCAATAGATTTCCTAAGCACTAGTGTTTTAAGGAACAGGTTAAAAAGAGAATCCTAATGTGATTTCGTGATAATGGGTGTGTTCCTTATCTTCTCCTCGTGTCTAAACTATTCTCCATGGCTGGACCCCCAAATAATATTCCTTTACGTGCTAAGGGGTATCTAGAGAGTGTGATAGGTTTAATAACTACTCCCACCCTAACGCGTACCCTAACCCTAAGCCCTACCCTAACCCTAACGCGTACCCTAATCCTAACCCGTACCCTAAACCGAGCCCTAAACCTAACACTAACCCTAACCCTAACCCTAACCCATACCCTACGCCCTACCCGAACCCCTCCCCGAACCCGTAACCTAAGCCATACCCTAACCCTCACCCTAACCCTAACCCTAACCCTAAGCTACCCTTGACTGCTTCTGCCTCCAATAGATTTCCTAAGCACTAGTGTTTTAAGGAACAGGTTAAAAAGAGAATCCTAATGTGATTTCTTGATAATGGGTGTGTTCCTTAACTTCTCCTAGTGTCTAAACTCTTCTCCATGGCTGGACCCCCAAATAATATTCCTTTACGTGCTAAGGGGTATCTAGAGAGTGGGATAGGTTTAATAACTACCCTCACCCTAAAGCGTACCCTAACCCTAACCACTACCCTAACACTAACGCGTACCCTAATCCTAACCCGTACCCTTAACCGAGCCCTAACCCTAACACTAACCCTAACCCTAACCCTAACCCATACCCTACGCCCTACCCGAACCCCTCCCCGAACCCGTAACCTAAGCCGTACCCTAACCCTCACCCTAACCCTAACCCTAACCCTAAGCTACCCTTGACTGCTTCTGCCTCCAATAGATTTCCTAAGCACTAGTGTTTTAAGGAACAGGTTAAAAAGAGAATCCTAATGTGATTTCTTGATAATGGGTGTGTTCCTTATCTTCTCCTCGTGTCTAAACTCTTCTCCATGGCTGGACCCCCAAATAATATTCCTTTAAGTGCTAAGGGGTATCTAGAGAGTGGGATAGGTTTAATAACTACCCTCACCCTAATGCGTACCCTAACCCTAACCCCTACCCTAACCCTAAAGCGTACCCTAATCCTAACCCGTACCCTAAACCGAGCCCTAAACCTAACACTAGCCCTAACCCTAACCCTAACCCATACCCTACGCCCTACCCGAACCCCTCACCGAACCCGTACCCTAAGCCGTACCCTAACCCTCACCCTAACCCTAACCCTAACCCTAAGCTACCCTTGACTGCTTCTGCCTCCAATAGATTTCCTAAGCACTAGTGTTTTAAGGAACAGGTTAAAAAGAGAATCCTAATGTGATTTCGTGATAATGGGTGTGTTCCTTATCTTCTCCTCGTGTCTAAACTCTTCTCCATGGCTGGACCCCCAAATAATATTCCTTTATGTGCTAAGGGGTATCTAGAGAGTGTGATAGGTTTAATAACTACCCTCACCCTAAAACGTACCCTAACCCTAACCCCTACCCTAACCCTAACGCGTACCCTAATCCTAACCCGTACCCTAAACCGAGCCCTAACCATAACACTAACCCTAACACTAACCCTAACCCATTCCCTTCGCCCTACCCGAACCCCTCCCCGAACCTGTACCCTAAGCCGTACCCTAACCCTCACCCTAACCCTAACCCTAACCCTAAGCTACCCTTGACGGCTTCTGCCTCCAATAGATTGCCTAAGCACTAGTGTTTTAAGGAACAGGTTAAAAAGAGAATCCTAATGTGATTTCCTGATAATGGGTGTGTTCCTTATCTTCTCCTAGTGTCTAAACTCTTCTCCATGGCTGGACCCCCAAATAATATTCCTTTACGTGCTAAGGGGTATCTAGAGAGTGGGATAGGTTTAATAACTAACCTCACCCTAAAGCGTACCCTTACCCTAACCACTACCCTAACACTAACGCGTACCCTAATCCTAACCCGTACCCTTAACCGAGCCCTAACCCTAACACTAACCCTAACCCTAACCCTAACCCATACCCTACGCCCTACCCGAACCCCTCCCCGAACCCGTACCCTAAGCCGTACCCTAACCCTCACCCTAACCCTAACCCTAACCCTAAGCTTCCCTTGACTGCTTCTGCCTCCAATAGATTTCCTAAGCACTAGTGTTTTAAGGAACATATTAAAAAGAGAATCCTAATGTGATTTCTTGATAATGGGTGTGTTCCTTATCTTCTCCTCGTGTCTAAACTCTTCTCCAAGGCTGGACCCCCAAATAATATTCCTTTAAGTGCTAAGGGGTATCTAGAGAGTGGGATCGGTTTAATAACTACCCTCACCCTAACGCGTACCCTAACCCTAACCCCTACCCTAACACTAACGCGTACCCTAATCCTAACCCGTACCCTAAACCGAGCCCTAACCATAACACTAACCCTAACCCTAACCCTAACCCATACCCTACGCCCTACCCGAACCCCTCCCCTAACCCGTACCCTAAGCCATACCCTAGCCCTCACCCTAACCCTAACCCTAACCCTAAGCTACCCTTGACTGCTTCTGCCTCCAATAGATTTCCTAAGCACTAGTGTTTTAAGGACCAGGTTAAAAAGAGAATCCTAATGTGATTTCGTGATAATGGGTGTGTTCCTTATCTTCTCCTAGTGTCTAAACTCTTCTCCATGGCTGGACCCCCAAATAATATTCCTTTACGTGCTAAGGGGTATCTAGAGAGTGGGATAGGTTTAATAACTAACCTCACCCTATCGCATACCCTAACCCTAACCCCTACCCTAACCCTAACACGTACCCTAATCCTAACCCGTACCCTAAACCAAGCCCTAACCCTAACACTAACCCTAACCCCAACCCTAACCCATACCCTACGCCCTACCCGAACCCCTCCCCGAACCCGTAACCTAAGCCATACCCTAACCCTCACCCTAACCCTAACCCTAACCCTAAGCTACCCTTGACTGCTTCTGCCTCCAATAGATTTCCTAAGCACTAGTGTTTTAAGGAACAGGTTAAAAAGAGAATCCTAATGTGATTTCTTGATAATGGGTGTGTTCCTTAACTTCTCCTAGTGTCTAAACTCTTCTCCATGGCTGGACCCCCAAATAATATTCCTTTACGTGCTAAGGGGTATCTAGAGAGTGGGATAGGTTTAATAACTACCCTCACCCTAAAGCGTACCCTAACCCTAACCACTACCCTAACACTAACGCGTACCCTAATCCTAACCCGTACCCTTAACCGAGCCCTAACCCTAACACTAACCCTAACCCTAACCCTAACCCATACCCTACGCCCTACCCGAACCCCTCCCCGAACCCGTAACCTAAGCCGTACCCTAACCCTCACCCTAACCCTAACCCTAACCCTAAGCTACCCTTGACTGCTTCTGCCTCCAATAGATTTCCTAAGCACTAGTGTTTTAAGGAACAGGTTAAAAAGAGAATCCTAATGTGATTTCTTGATAATGGGTGTGTTCCTTATCTTCTCCTCGTGTCTAAACTCTTCTCCATGGCTGGACCCCCAAATAATATTCCTTTAAGTGCTAAGGGGTATCTAGAGAGTGGGATAGGTTTAATAACTACCCTCACCCTAATGCGTACCCTAACCCTAACCCCTACCCTAACCCTAAAGCGTACCCTAATCCTAACCCGTACCCTAAACCGAGCCCTAAACCTAACACTAGCCCTAACCCTAACCCTAACCCATACCCTACGCCCTACCCGAACCCCTCACCGAACCCGTACCCTAAGCCGTACCCTAACCCTCACCCTAACCCTAACCCTAACCCTAAGCTACCCTTGACTGCTTCTGCCTCCAATAGATTTCCTAAGCACTAGTGTTTTAAGGAACAGGTTAAAAAGAGAATCCTAATGTGATTTCGTGATAATGGGTGTGTTCCTTATCTTCTCCTCGTGTCTAAACTCTTCTCCATGGCTGGACCCCCAAATAATATTCCTTTATGTGCTAAGGGGTATCTAGAGAGTGTGATAGGTTTAATAACTACCCTCACCCTAAAACGTACCCTAACCCTAACCCCTACCCTAACCCTAACGCGTACCCTAATCCTAACCCGTACCCTAAACCGAGCCCTAACCATAACACTAACCCTAACACTAACCCTAACCCATTCCCTTCGCCCTACCCGAACCCCTCCCCGAACCTGTACCCTAAGCCGTACCCTAACCCTCACCCTAACCCTAACCCTAACCCTAAGCTACCCTTGACGGCTTCTGCCTCCAATAGATTGCCTAAGCACTAGTGTTTTAAGGAACAGGTTAAAAAGAGAATCCTAATGTGATTTCCTGATAATGGGTGTGTTCCTTATCTTCTCCTAGTGTCTAAACTCTTCTCCATGGCTGGACCCCCAAATAATATTCCTTTACGTGCTAAGGGGTATCTAGAGAGTGGGATAGGTTTAATAACTAACCTCACCCTAAAGCGTACCCTTACCCTAACCACTACCCTAACACTAACGCGTACCCTAATCCTAACCCGTACCCTTAACCGAGCCCTAACCCTAACACTAACCCTAACCCTAACCCTAACCCATACCCTACGCCCTACCCGAACCCCTCCCCGAACCCGTACCCTAAGCCGTACCCTAACCCTCACCCTAACCCTAACCCTAACCCTAAGCTTCCCTTGACTGCTTCTGCCTCCAATAGATTTCCTAAGCACTAGTGTTTTAAGGAACATATTAAAAAGAGAATCCTAATGTGATTTCTTGATAATGGGTGTGTTCCTTATCTTCTCCTCGTGTCTAAACTCTTCTCCAAGGCTGGACCCCCAAATAATATTCCTTTAAGTGCTAAGGGGTATCTAGAGAGTGGGATCGGTTTAATAACTACCCTCACCCTAACGCGTACCCTAACCCTAACCCCTACCCTAACACTAACGCGTACCCTAATCCTAACCCGTACCCTAAACCGAGCCCTAACCATAACACTAACCCTAACCCTAACCCTAACCCATACCCTACGCCCTACCCGAACCCCTCCCCTAACCCGTACCCTAAGCCATACCCTAGCCCTCACCCTAACCCTAACCCTAACCCTAAGCTACCCTTGACTGCTTCTGCCTCCAATAGATTTCCTAAGCACTAGTGTTTTAAGGACCAGGTTAAAAAGAGAATCCTAATGTGATTTCGTGATAATGGGTGTGTTCCTTATCTTCTCCTAGTGTCTAAACTCTTCTCCATGGCTGGACCCCCAAATAATATTCCTTTACGTGCTAAGGGGTATCTAGAGAGTGGGATAGGTTTAATAACTAACCTCACCCTATCGCATACCCTAACCCTAACCCCTACCCTAACCCTAACACGTACCCTAATCCTAACCCGTACCCTAAACCAAGCCCTAACCCTAACACTAACCCTAACCCCAACCCTAACCCATAGCCTACGCCCTACCCGAACCCCTCCCCGAACCCGTACCCTAAGCCGTACCCTAACCGTCACCCTAACCTCAACCCTAACCCTAAGCTACCCTTGACTGCTTCTGCCTCCAATAGATTTCCTAAGCACTAGTGTTTTAAGGAACAGTTTAAAAAGAGAATCATATTGTGATTTCTTGATAATGGGTGTGTTCCTTATCTTCTCCTAGTGTCTAAACTCTTCTCCATGGCTGGACCCCCAAATAATATTCCTTTACGTGCTAAGGGGTATCTAGAGAGTGGGATAGGTTTAATAACTACCCTCACCCTAAAGCGTACCCTAACCCTAACCACTACCCTAACACTAACGCGTACCCTAATCCTAACACGTACCCTAAACCGAGCCCTAACCCTAACACTAGCCCTAACCCTAACCCTAACCCATACCCTACGCTCTACCCGAACCCCTCCCCGAACCCGTACCCTAAGCCGTACCCTAACCCTCACCCTAACCCTTACCCTAACCCTAAGCTACCCTTGACTGCTTCTGCCTCCAATAGATTTCCTAAGCACTAGTGTTTTAAGGAACAGGTTAAAAAGAGAATCCTAATGTGATTTCGTGATAATGGGTGTGTTCCTTATCTTCTCCTCGTGTCTAAACTATTCTCCATGGCTGGACCCCCAAATAATATTCCTTTACGTGCTAAGGGGTATCTAGAGAGTGTGATAGGTTTAATAACTACTCCCACCCTAACGCGTACCCTAACCCTAAGCCCTACCCTAACCCTAACGCGTACCCTAATCCTAACCCGTACCCTAAACCGAGCCCTAAACCTAACACTAACCCTAACCCTAACCCTAACCCATACCCTACGCCCTACCCGAACCCCTCCCCGAACCCGTACCCTAAGCCATACCCTAACCCTCACCCTAACCCTAACCCTAACCCTAAGCTACCCTTGACTGCTTCTGCCTCCAATAGATTTCCTAAGCACTAGTGTTTTAAGGAACAGGTTAAAAAGAGAATCCTAATGTGATTTCTTGATAATGGGTGTGTTCCTTAACTTCTCCTAGTGTCTAAACTCTTCTCCATGGCTGGACCCCCAAATAATATTCCTTTACGTGCTAAGGGGTATCTAGAGAGTGGGATAGGTTTAATAACTACCCTCACCCTAAAGCGTACCCTAACCCTAACCACTACCCTAACACTAACGCGTACCCTAATCCTAACCCGTACCCTTAACCGAGCCCTAACCCTAACACTAACCCTAACCCTAACCCTAACCCATACCCTACGCCCTACCCGAACCCCTCCCCGAACCCGTAACCTAAGCCGTACCCTAACCCTCACCCTAACCCTAACCCTAACCCTAAGCTACCCTTGACTGCTTCTGCCTCCAATAGATTTCCTAAGCACTAGTGTTTTAAGGAACAGGTTAAAAAGAGAATCCTAATGTGATTTCGTGATAATGGGTGTGTTCCTTATCTTCTCCTCGTGTCTAAACTCTTCTCCATGGCTGGACCCCCAAATAATATTCCTTTATGTGCTAAGGGGTATCTAGAGAGTGTGATAGGTTTAATAACTACCCTCACCCTAAAACGTACCCTAACCCTAACCCCTACCCTAACCCTAACGCGTACCCTAATCCTAACCCGTACCCTAAACCGAGCCCTAACCATAACACTAACCCTAAACCTAACCCTAACCCATACCCTTCGCCCTACCCGAACCCCTCCCCGAACCTGTACCCTAAGCCGTACTTTAACCCTCACCCTAACCCTAACCCTAACCCTAAGCTACCCTTGACGGCTTCTGCCTCCAATAGATTTCCTAAGCACTAGTGTTTTAAGGAACAGGTTAAAAAGAGAATCCTAATGTGATTTCCTGATAATGGGTGTGTTCCTTATCTTCTCCTAGTGTCTAAACTCTTCTCCATGGCTGGACCCCCAAATAATATTCCTTTACGTGCTAAGGGGTATCTAGAGAGTGGGATAGGTTTAATAACTAACCTCACCCTAAAGCGTACCCTTACCCTAACCACTACCCTAACACTAACGCGTACCCTAATCCTAAACCGTACCCTTAACCGAGCCCTAACCCTAACACTAACCCTAACCCTAACCCTAACCCATACACTACGCCCTACCCGAACCCCTCCCCGAACCCGTACCCTAAGCCGTACCCTAACCCTCACCCTAACCCTAACCCTAACCCTAAGCTACCCTTGACTGCTTCTTCCTCCAGTAGATTTCCTAAGCACTAAAGTTTTAAGGAACAGGTTAAAAAGAGAATCCTAATGTGATTTCTTGATAATGGGTGTGTTCCTTATCTTCTCCTCGTGTCTAAACTCTTCTCCATGGCTGAACCCCCAAATAATATTCCTTTAAGTGCTAAGGGGTATCTAGAGAGTGGGATAGGTTTAATAACTACCCTCACCCTAACGCGTACCCTAACCCTAACCCCTACCCTAACCCTAACGCGTACCCTAATCCTAACCCGTACCCTAAACCGAGCCCTAACCCTAACCCTAACTCTAACCCTAACCCTAACCCATACCCTACGCCCTACCCGAACCCCTCCCTGAACCCGTACCCTAAACCGTACCCTAACCCTCACCCTAACCCTAACCCGAACCCTAAGCTACCCTTGACTGCTTCTGCCTCCAATAGATTTCCTAAGCACTAGTGTTTTAAGGAACAGGTTAAAAAGAGAATCCTAATGTGATTTCGTGATAATGGGTGTGTTCCTTATCTTCTCCTCGTGTCTAAACTATTCTCCATGGCTGGACCCCCAAATAATATTCCTTTACGTGCTAAGGGGTATCTAGAGAGTGTGATAGGTTTAATAACTACTCCCACCCTAACGCGTACCCTAACCCTAAGCCCTACCCTAACCCTAACGCGTACCCTAATCCTAACCCGTACCCTAAACCGAGCCCTAAACCTAACACTAACCCTAACCCTAACCCTAACCCATACCCTACGCCCTACCCGAACCCCTCCCCGAACCCGTACCCTAAGCCATACCCTAACCCTCACCCTAACCCTAACCCTAACCCTAAGCTACCCTTGACTGCTTCTGCCTCCAATAGATTTCCTAAGCACTAGTGTTTTAAGGAACAGGTTAAAAAGAGAATCCTAATGTGATTTCTTGATAATGGGTGTGTTCCTTAACTTCTCCTAGTGTCTAAACTCTTCTCCATGGCTGGACCCCCAAATAATATTCCTTTACGTGCTAAGGGGTATCTAGAGAGTGGGATAGGTTTAATAACTACCCTCACCCTAAAGCGTACCCTAACCCTAACCACTACCCTAACACTAACGCGTACCCTAATCCTAACCCGTACCCTAAACCGAGCCCTAACCATAACACTAACCCTAACCCTAACCCTAATCCATACCCTACGCCCTACCCGAACCCCTCCCCGAACCCGTACCCTAAGCCGTACCCTAACCCTCACCCTAACCCTAACCCTAACCCTAAGCTACCCTTGACTGCTTCTGCCTCCAATAGATTTCCTAAGCACTAGTGTTTTAAGGAACAGGTTAAAAAGAGAATCCTAATGTGATTTCTTGATAATGGGTGTGTTCCTTATCTTCTCCTCGTGTCTAAACTCTTCTCCATGGCTGGACCCCCAATAATATTCCTGTACGTGCTAAGGGGTATCTAGAGAGTGGGATAGGTTTAATAACTACCCTCACCCTAACGCGTACACTAACCCTAACCCCTACCCTAACCCTAACGCGTACCCTAATCCTAACCCGTACCCTAAACCGAGCCCTAACCCTAACACTAACCCTAACCCTAACCCTAACCCATACCCTACGCCCTACCCGAACCCCTCCCCGAACCCGTACCCTAAGCCGTACCCTAACCCTCACCCTAACCCTAACCCTAACCCTAAGCTACCCTTGACGGCTTCTGCCTCCAATAGATTTCCTAAGCACTAGTGTTTTAAGGAACAGGTTAAAAAGAGAATCCTAATGTGATTTCTTGATAATGGGTGTGTTCCTTATCTTCTCCTCGTGTCTAAACTCTTCTCCATGGCTGGACCCCCAAATAATATTACTTTACGTGCTAAGGGGTATCTAGAGAGTGGGATAGGTTTAATAACTACCCTCACCCTAAAGCGTAACCTAACCCTAACCACTACCCTAACACTAACGCGTACCCTAATCCTAACCCGTACCCTTAACCGAGCCCTAACCCTAACACTAACCCTAACCCTAACCCTAACCCATACCCTACGCCCTACCCGAACCCCTCCCTGAACCCGTACCCTAAGTCGTACCCTAAACCTCACCCTAACCCTAACCCTAACCCTAAGCTACCCTTGACTGCTTCTGCCTCCAATAGATTGCCTAAGCACTAGTGTTTTAAGGAACAGGTGAAAAAGAGAATCCTAATGTGATTTCTTGATAATGGGTGTGTTCCTTATCTTCTCCTCGTGTCTAAACTCTTCTCCATGGCTGGACCCCCAAATAATATTCCTTTAAGTGCTAAGGGGTATCTAGAGAGTGGGATAGGTTTAATAACTACCCTCACCCTAACGCGTACCCTAACCCTAACCCCTACCCTAACCCTAACGCGTACCCTAATCCTAAACCGTACCCTAAACCGAGCCCTAAACCTAACACTAGCCCTAACCCTAACCCTAACCCATACCCTACGCTCTACCCGAACACCTCCCCGAACCCGTACCCTAAGCCGTACCCTAACCCTCACCCTAACCCTAACCCTAACCCTAAGCTACCCTTGACTGCTTCTGCCTCCAATAGATTTCCTAAGCATTAGTGTTTTAAGGAACAGGTTAAAAAGAGAATCCTAATGTGATTTCGTGATAATGGTTGTGTTCCTTATCTTCTCCTCGTTTCTAAACTCTTCTCCATGGCTGGACCCCCAAATAATATTCCTTTACGTGCTAAGGGGTATCTAGAGAGTGGGATAGGTTTAATAACTACTCCCACCCTAACGCGTACCCTAACCCTAACCCCTACCCTAACCCTAAAGCGTACCCTAATCCTAACCCGTACACTAAACCGAGCCCTACACCTAACACTAACCCTAAACCTAACCCTAACCCTAACCCATACCCTACGCCCTACCAGAACCCCTCCCCGAACCCGTAACCTAAGCCATTCCCTAACCCTCACCCTAACCCTAACCCTAACCCTAAGCTACCCTTGACTGCTTCTTCCTCCAATAGATTTCCTAAGCACTAGTGTTTTAAGGAACAGGTTAAAAAGAGAATCCTAATGTGATTTCTTGATAATTGGTGTGTTCCTTATCTTCTCCTCGTGTCTAAACTCTTCTCCATGGCTGGACCCCCAATAATATTCCTGTACGTGCTAAGGGGTATCTAGAGAGTGGGATAGGTTTAATAACTACCCTCACCCTAACGCGTACACTAACCCTAACCCCTACCCTAACCCTAACGCGTACCCTAATCCTAACCCGTACCCTAAACCGAGCCCTAACCCTAACACTAACCCTAACCCTAACCCTAACCCATACCCTACGCCCTACCCGTACCCCTCCCCGAACCCGTACCCTAAGCCGTACCCTAACCCTCACCCTAACCCTAACCCTAACCCTAAGCTACCCTTGACGGCTTCTGCCTCCAATAGATTTCGTAAGCACTAGTGATTTAAGGAACAGGTTAAAAAGAGAATCCTAATGTGAATTCGTGATAATGGGTGTGTTCCTTATCTTCTCCTAGTGTCTAAACTCTTCTCCATGGCTGGACCCCCAAATAATATTCCTTTACGTGCTAAGGGGTATCTAGAGAGTGGGATAGGTTTAATAACTACCCTCACCCTAAAGCGTAACCTAACCCTAACCACTACCCTAACACTAACGCGTACCCTAATCCTAACCCGTACCCTTAACCGAGCCCTAACCCTAACACTAACCCTAACCCTAACCCTAACCCATACCCTACGCCCTACCCGAACCCCTCCCTGAACCCGTACCCTAAGTCGTACCCTAACCCTCACCCTAACCCTAACCCTAACCCTAAGCTACCCTTGACTGCTTCTGCCTCCAATAGATTGCCTAAGCACTAGTGTTTTAAGGAACAGGTTAAAAAGAGAATCCTAATGTGATTTCTTGATAATGGGTGTGTTCCCTATCTTCTCCTCGTTTCTAAACTCTTCCCCATGGCTGGACCCCCAAATAATATTCCTTTAAGTGCTAAGGGGTATCTAGAGAGTGGGATAGGTTTAATAACTAACCTCACCCTAAAGCGTACCCTTACCCTAACCACTACCCTAACACTAACGCGTACCCTAATCCTAACCCGTACCCTTAACCGAGCCCTAACCCTAACACTAACCCTAACCCTAACCCTAACCCATACCCTACGCCCTACCCGAACCCCTCCCCGAACCCGTACCCTAAGCTGTACCCTAACCCTCACCCTAACCCTAACCCTAACCCTAAGCTACCCTTGACTGCTTCTTCCTCCAGTAGATTTCCTAAGCACTAAAGTTTTAAGGAACAGGTTAAAAAGAGAATCCTAATGTGATTTGTTGATAATGGGTGTGTTCCTTATCTTCTCCTCGTGTCTAAACTCTTCTCCAAGGCTGGACCCCCAAATAATATTCCTTTAAGTGCTAAGGGGTATCTAGAGAGTGGGATCGGTTTAATAACTACCCTCACCCTAACGCGTACCCTAACCCTAACCCCTACCCTAACACTAACGCGTACCCTAATCCTAACCCGTACCCTAAACCGAGCCCTAACCATAACACTAACCCTAACCCTAACCCTAACACATACCCTACGCCCTACCCGAACCCCTCCCCTAACCCGTACCCTAAGCCATACCCTAGCCCTCACCCTAACCCTAACCCTAACCCTAAGCTACCCTTGACTGCTTCTGCCTCCAATAGATTTCCTAAGCACTAGTGTTTTAAGGACCAGGTTAAAAAGAGAATCCTAATGTGATTTCGTGATAATGGGTGTGTTCCTTATCTTCTCCTAGTGTCTAAACTCTTCTCCATGGCTGGACCCCCAAATAATATTCCTTTACGTGCTAAGGGGTATCTAGAGAGTGGGATAGGTTTAATAACTACCCTCACCCTAACGCGTACCCTAACCCTAACCCCTACCCTAACCCTAACGCGTACCCTAATCCTAACCCGTACCTTAAACCGAGCCCTAACCCTAACACTAACTCTAACCCTAACCCTAACCCATACCCTACGCCCTACCCGAACCCCTCCCTGAACCCGTACCCTAAACCGTACCCTAACCCTCACCCTAACCCTAACCCTAACCCTAAGCTACCCTTGACGGCTTCTGCCTCCAATAGATTTCCTAAGCACTAGTGTTTTAAGGAACAGGTTAAAAAGAGAATCCTAATGTGATTTCTTGATAATGGGTGTGTTCCTTATCTTCTCCTAGTGTCTAAACTCTTCTCCATGGCTGGACCCCCAAATAATATTCCTTTACGTGCTAAGGGGTATCTAGAGAGTGGGATAGGTTTAATAACTAACCTCACCCTATCGCATACCCTAACCCTAACCCCTACCCTAACCCTAACACGTACCCTAATCCTAACCCGTACCCTAAACCAAGCCCTAACCCTAACCCTAACCCATAGCCTACGCCCTACCCGAACCCCTCCCCGAACCCGTACCCTAAGCCGTACCCTAACCGTCACCCTAACCCCAACCCTAACCCTAAGCTACCCTTGACTGCTTCTGCCTCCAATAGATTTCCTAAGCACTAGTGTTTTAAGGAACAGTTTAAAAAGAGAATCATATTGTGATTTCTTGATAATGGGTGTGTTCCTTATCTTCTCCTAGTGTCTAAACTCTTCTCCATGGCTGGACCCCCAAATAATATTCCTTTACGTGCTAAGGGGTATCTAGAGAGTGGGATAGGTTTAATAACTACCCTCACCCTAAAGCTTACCCTAACCCTAACCACTACCCTAACACTAACGCGTACCCTAATCCTAACACGTACCCTAAACCGAGCCCTAACCCTAACACTTGCCCTAACCCTAACCCTAACCCATACCCTACGCTCTACCCGAACCCCTCCCCGAACCCGTACCCTAAGCCGTACCCTAACCCTCACCCTAACCCTAACCCTAACCCTAAGCTACCCTTGACTGCTTCTGCCTCCAATAGATTTCCTAAGCACTAGTGTTTTAAGGAACAGGTTAAAAAGAGAATCCTAATGTGATTTCGTGATAATGGGTGTGTTCCTTATCTTCTCCTCGTGTCTAAACTATTCTCCATGGCTGGACCCCCAAATAATATTCCTTTACGTGCTAAGGGGTATCTACAGAGTGTGATAGGTTTAATAACTACTCCCACCCTAACGCTTACCCTAACCCTAAGCCCTACCCTAACCCTAACGCGTACCCTAATCCTAACCCGTACCCTAAACCGAGCCCTAAACCTAACACTAACCCTAACCCTAACCCTAACCCATACCCTACGCCCTACCCGAACCCCTCCCCGAACCCGTACCCTACGCCATACCCTAACCCTCACCCTAACCCTAACCCTAACCCTAAGCTACCCTTGACTGCTTCTGCCTCCAATAGATTTCCTAAGCACTAGTGTTTTAAGGAACAGGTTAAAAAGAGAATCCTAATGTGATTTCTTGATAATGGGTGTGTTCCTGAACTTCTCCTAGTGTCTAAACTCTTCTCCATGGCTGGACCCCCAAATAATATTCCTTTACGTGCTAAGGGGTATCTAGAGAGTGGGATAGGTTTAATAACTACCCTCACCCTAAAGCGTACCCTAACCCTAACCACTACCCTAACACTAACGCGTACCCTAATCCTAACCCGTACCCTTAACCGAGCCCTAACCCTAACACTAACCCTAACCCTAACCCTAACCCATACCCTACGCCCTACCCGAACCCCTCCCCGAACCCGTAACCTAAGCCGTACCCTAACCCTCACCCTAACCCTAACCCTAACCCTAAGCTACCCTTGACTGCTTCTGCCTCCAATAGATATCCTAAGCACTAGTGTTTTAAGGAACAGGTTAAAAAGAGAATCCTAATGTGATTTCGTGATAATGGGTGTTTTCCTTATCTTCTTCTCGTGTCTAAACTCTTCTCCATGGCTGGACCCCCAAATAATATTCCTTTATGTGCTAAGGGGTATCTAGAGAGTGTGATAGGGTTAATAACTACCCTCACCCTAAAACGTACCCTAACCCTAACCCCTACCCTAACCCTAACGCGTACCCTAATCCTAACCCGTACCCTAAACCGAACCCTAACCATAACACTAACCCTAAACCTAACCCTAACCCATACCCTTCGCCCTACCCGAACCCCTCCCCGAACCTGTACCCTAAGCCGTACTTTAACCCTCACCCTAACCCTAACCCTAACCCTAAGCTACCCTTGACGGCTTCTGCCTCCAATAGATTTCCTAAGCACTAGTGTTTTAAGGAACAGGTTAAAAAGAGAATCCTAATGTGATTTCCTGATAATGGGTGTGTTCCTTATCTTCTCCTAGTGTCTAAACTCTTCTCCATGGCTGGACCCCCAAATAATATTCCTTTACGTGCTAAGGGGTATCTAGAGAGTGGGATAGGTTTAATAACTAACCTCACCCTAAAGCGTACCCTTACCCTAACCACTACCCTAACACTAACGCGTACCCTAATCCTAACCCGTACCCTTAACCGAGCCCTAACCCTAACACTAGCCCTAACCCTAACCCTAACCCATACCCTACGCTCTACCCGAACCCCTCCCCGAACCCGTACCCTAAGCCGTACCCTAACCCTCACCCTAACCCTAACCCTAACCCTAAGCTACCCTTGACTGCTTCTGCCTCCAATAGATTTCCTAAGCACTAGTGTTTTAAGGAACAGGTTAAAAAGAGAATCCTAATGTGATTTCGTGATAATGGGTGTGTTCCTTATCTTCTACTCGTGTCTAAACTATTCTCCATGGCTGGACACCCAAATAATATTCCTTTACGTGCTAAGGGGTATCTAGAGAGTGTGATAGGTTTAATAACTACTCCCACCCTAACGCGTACCCTAACCCTAAGCCCTACCCTAACCCTAACGCGTACCCTAATCCTAACCCGTACCCTAAACCGAGCCCTAAACCTAACACTAACCCTAACCCTAACCCTAACCCATACCCTACGCCCTACCCGAACCCCTCCCAGAACCCGTACCCTAAGCCGTACCCTAACCCTCACCCTAACCCTAACCCTAACCCTAAGCTACCCTTGACTGCTTCTGCCTCCAATAGATTTCCTAAGCACTAGTGTTTTAAGGAACAGGTTAAAAAGAGAATCCTAATGTGATTTCTTGATAATGGGTGTGTTCCTTATCTTCTCCTAGTGTCTAAACTCTTCTCCATGGCTGGACCCCCAAATAATATTCCTTTACGTGCTAAGGGGTATCTAGAGAGTGGGATAGGTTTAATAACTAACCTCACCCTATCGCATACCCTAACCCTAACCCCTACCCTAACCCTAACACGTACTTTAATCCTAACCCTTAACCTAAACCAAGCCCTAACCCTAACACTAACCCTAACCCGAACCCTAACCCATAGACTACGCCCTACCCGAACCCCTCCCCGAACCCGTACCCTAAGCCGTACCCTAACCGTCACCCTAACCCCAACCCTAACACTAAGCTACCCTTGACTGCTTCTGCCTCCAATAGATTTCCTAAGCACTAGTGTTTTAAGGAACAGTTTAAAAAGAGAATCCTAATGTGATTTCTTGATAATGGGTGTGTTCCTTAACTTCTCCTAGTGTCTAAACTCTTCTCCATGGCTGGACCCCCAAATAATATTCCTTTACGGGCTAAGGGGTATCTAGAGAGTGGGATAGGTTTAATAACTACCCTCACCCTAAAGCGTACCCTAACCCTAACCACTACCCTAACACTAACGCGTACCCTAATCCTAAACCGTACCCTAAACCGAGCCCTAAACCTAACACTAGCCCTAACCCTAACCCTAACCCATACCCTACGCTCTACCCGAACACCTCCCCGAACCCGTACCCTAAGCCGTACCCTAACCCTCACCCTAACCCTAACCCTAACCCTAAGCTACCCTTGACTGCTTCTGCTTCCAATAGATTTCCTAAGCATTAGTGTTTTAAGGAACAGGTTAAAAAGAGAATCCTAATGTGATTTCGTGATAATGGGTGTGTTCCTTATCTTCTCCTCGTGTCTAAACTCTTCTCCATGGCTGGACCCCCAAATAATATTCCTTTACGTGCTAAGGGGTATCTAGAGAGTGGGATAGGTTTAATAACTACTCCCACCCTAACGCGTACCCTAACCCTAACCCCTACCCTAACCCTAAAGCATACCCTAATCCTAACCCGTACACTAAACCGAGCCCTAACCGTAACACTAACCCTAACCCTAACCCTAACCCATACCCTACGCCCTACCCGAACCCCTCCCCGAACCCGTACCCTAAGCCATACCCTAGCCCTCACCCTAACCCTAACCCTAACCCTAAGCTACCCTTGACTGCTTGTGCCTCCAATAGATTTCCTAAGCACTAGTGTTTTAAGGACCAGGTTAAAAAGAGAATCCTAATGTGATTTCGTGATAATGGGTGTGTTCCTTATCTTCTCCTAGTGTCTAAACTCTTCTCCATGGCTGGACCCCCAAATAATATTCCTTTACGTGCTAAGGGGTATCTAGAGAGTGGGATAGGTTTAATAACTACCCTCACCCTAACGCGTACCCTAACCCTAACCCCTACCCTAACCCTAACGCGTACCCTAATCCTAACCCGTACCCTAAACCGAGCCCTAACCCTAACACTAACTCTAACCCTAACCCTAACCCATACCCTACGCCCTACCCGAACCCCTCCCTGAACCCGTACCCTAAACCGTACCCTAACCCTCACCCTAACCCTAACCCTAACCCTAAGCTACCCTTGACGGCTTCAGCCTCCAATAGATTTCCTAAGCACTAGTGTTTTAAGGAACAGGTTAAAAAGAGAATCCTAATGTGATTTCTTGATAATGGGTGTGTTCCTTATCTTCTCCTAGTGTCTAAACTCTTCTCCATGGCTGGACCCCCAAATAATATTCCTTTACGTGCTAAGGGGTATCTAGAGAGTGGGATAGGTTTAATAACTAACCTCACCCTATCGCATACCCTAACCCTAACCCCTACCCTAACCCTAACACGTACTTTAATCCTAACCCGTAACCTAAACCAAGCCCTAACCCTAACACTAACCCTAACCCGAACCCTAACCCATAGCCTACGCCCTACCCGAACCCCTCCCCGAACCCGTACCCTAAGCCGTACCCTAACCGTCACCCTAACCCCAACCCTAACACTAAGCTACCCTTGACTGCTTCTGCCTCCAATAGATTTCCTAAGCACTAGTGTTTTAAGGAACAGTTTAAAAAGAGAATCATATTGTGATTTCTTGATAATGGGTGTGTTCCTTATCTTCTCCTAGTGTCTAAACTCTTCTCCATGGCTGGACCCCCAAATAATATTCCTTTACGTGCTAAGGGGTATCTAGAGAGTGGGATAGGTTTAATAACTACCCTCACCCTAAAGCGTACCCTAACCCTAACCACTACCCTAACACTAACGCGTACCCTAATCCTAACCCGTACCCTAAACCGAGCCCTAACCCTAACACTAGCCCTAACCCTAACCCTAACTCATACCCTACGCTCTACCCGAACCCCTCCCCGAACCCGTACCCTAAGCCGTACCCTAACCCTCACCCTAACCCTAACCCTAACCCTAAGCTACCCTTGACTGCTTCTGCCTCCAATAGATTTCCTAAGCACTAGTGTTTTAAGGAACAGGTTAAAAAGAGAATCCTAATGTGATTTCGTGATAATGGGTGTGTTCCTTATCTTCTCCTCGTGTCTAAACTCTTCTCCATGGCTGGACCCCCAAATAATATTCCTTTACGTGCTAAGGGGTATCTAGAGAGTGTGATAGGTTTAATAATTACTCCCACCCTAACGCGTACCCTAACCCTAAGCCCTACCCTAACCCTAACGCGTACCCTAATCCTAACCCGTACCCTAAACCGAGCCCTAAACCTAACACTAACCCTAACCCTAACCCTAACCCATACCCTACGCCCTACCCGAACCCCTCCCCGAACCCGTACCCTAAGCCATACCCTAACCCTCACCCTAACCCTAACCCTAACCCTAAGCTACCCTTGACTGCTTCTGCCTCCAATAGATTTCTTAAGCACTAGTGTTTTAAGGAACAGGTTAAAAAGAGAATCCTAATGTGATTTCTTGATAATGGGTGTGTTCCTTATCTTCTCCTAGTGTCTAAACTCTTCTCCATGGCTGGACCCCCAAATTATATTCCTTTACATGCTAAGGGGTATCTAGAGAGTGGGATAGGTTTAATAACTACCCTCACCCTAAAGCGTACCCTAACCCTAACCACTACCCTAACACTAACTCGTACCCAAATCCTAACCCGTACCCTTAACCGAGCCCTAACCCTAACACTAACCCTAACCCTAACCCTAACCCATACCCTACGCCCTACCCGAACCCCTCCCCGAACCCGTAACCTAAGCCGTACCCTAACCCTCACCCTAACCCTAACCCTAACCCTAAGCTACCCTTGACTGCTTCTGCCTCCAATAGATTTCCTAAGCACTAGTGTTTTAAGGAACAGGTTAAAAAGAGAATCCTAATGTGATTTCTTGATAATGGGTGTGTTCCTTATCTTCTCCTCGTGTCTAAACTCTTCTCCATGGCTGGACCCCCAAATAATATTCCTTTAAGTGCTAAGGGGTATCTAGAGAGTGGGATAGGTTTAATAACTACCCTCACCCTAACGCGTACCCTAACCCTAACCCCTACCCTAACCCTAACGCGTACCCTAATCCTAACCCGTACCCTAAACCGAGCCCTAAACCTAACACTAGCCCTAACCCTAACCCTAACCCATACCCTACGCCCTACCCGAACCCCTCCCCGAACCCGTACCCTAAGCCGAACCCTAACCCTCACCCTAACCCTAACCCTAACCCTAAGCTACCCTTGACTGCTTCTGCCTCCAATAGATTTCCTAAGCACTAGTGTTTTAAGGAACAGGTTAAAAAGAGAATCCTAATGTGATTTCATGATAATGGGTGTGTTCCTTATCTTCTCCTCGTGTCTAAACTCTTCTCCATGGCTGGACCCCCAAATAATATTCCTTTATGTGCTAAGGGGTATCTAGAGAGTGTGATAGGTTTAATAACTACCCTCACCCTAACACGTACCCTAACCCTAACCCCTACCCTAACCCTAACGCGTACCCTAATCCTAACCCGTACCCTAAACCGAGCCCTAACCATAACACTAACCCTAACCCTAACCCTAACCAATACCCTACGCCCTACCCGAACCCCTCCCCGAACCTGTACCCTAAGTCGTACCCTAACCCTCACCCTAACCCTAACCCTAACCCTAAGCTACCCTTGACGGCTTCTGCCTCCAATAGATTTCCTAAGCACTAGTGTTTTAAGGAACAGGTTAAAAAGAGAATCCTAATGTGATTTCGTGATAATGGGTGTGTTCCTTATCTTCTCCTCGTGTCTAAACTCTTCTCCATGGCTGGACCCCCAAATAATATTCCTTTACGTGCTAAGGGGTATCTAGAGAGTGGGATAGGTTTAATAACTAACCTCACCCTATCGCGTACCCTAACCCTAACCCCTACCCTAACACTAACGCGTACCCTAATCCTAACCCGTACCCTAAACCGAGCCCTAACCCTAACACTAACCCTAACCCTAACCCTAACCCATAGCCTACGCCCTACCCGAACCCCTCCCAGAACCCGTACCCTAAGCCATACCCTAACCCTCACCCTAACCCTAACCATAACCCTAAGCTACCCTTGACGGCTTCTGCCTCCAATAGATTTCCTAAGCACTAGTGTTTTAAGGAACAGTTTAAAAAGAGAATCATATTGTGATTTCTTGATAATGGGTGTGTTCCTTATCTTCTCCTAGTGTCTAAACTCTTCTCCATGGCTGGACCCCCAAATAATATTCCTTTACGTGCTAAGGGGTATCTAGAGAGTGGGATAGGTTTAATAACTAACCTCACCCTAAAGCGTACCCTTACCCTAACCACTACCCTAACACTAACGCGTACCCTAATCCTAACCCGTACCCTTAACCGAGCCCTAACCCTAACACTAACCCTAACCCTAACCCTAACCCATACCCTACGCCCTACCCGAACCCCTCCCAGAACCCGTAACCTAAGCCGTACCCTAACCCTCACCCTAACCCTAACCCTAACCCTAAGCTACCCTTGACTGCTTCTTCCTCCAGTAGATTTCCTAAGCACTAGTGTTTTAAGGAACAGGTTAAAAAGAGAATCCTAATGTGATTTCGTGATAATGGGTGTGTTCCTTATCTTCTCCTCGTGTCTAAACTCTTCTCCATGGCTGGACCCCCAAATAATATTCCTTTAAGTGCTAAGGGGTATCTAGAGAGTGGGATATGTTTAATAACTACCCTCACCCTAACGCGTACCCTAACCCTAACCCCTACCCTAACCCTAACGCGTACCCTAATCCTAAACCGTACCCTAAACCGAGCCCTAAACCTAACACTAGCCCTAACCCTAACCCTAACCCATACCCTACGCTCTACCCGAACACCTCCCCGAACCCGTACCCTAAGCCGAACCCTAACCCTCACCCTAACCCTAACCCTAACCCTAAGCTACCCTTGACTGCTTCTGTCTCCAATAGATTTCCTAAGCACTAGTGTTTTAAGGAACAGGTTAAAAAGAGAATCCTAATGTGATTTCGTCATAATGGGTGTGTTCCTTATCTTCTCCTCGTGTCTAAACTCTTCTCCATGGCTGGACCCCCAAATAATATTCCTTTATGAGCTAAGGGGTATCTAGAGAGTGTGATAGGTTTAATAACTACCCTCACCCTAACACGTACCCTAACCCTAACCCCTACCCTAACCCTAACGCGTACCCTAATCCTAACCCGTACCCTAAACCGAGCCCTAACCATAACACTAACCCTAACCCTAACCCTAACCCATACCCTACGCCCTACCCGAACCCCTCCCCGAACCTGTACCCTAAGTCGTACCCTAACCCTCACCCTAACCCTAACCCTAACCCTAAGCTACCCTTGACGGCTTCTGCCTCCAATAGATTTCCTAAGCACTAGTGTTTTAAGGAACAGGTTAAAAAGAGAATCCTAATGTGATTTCGTGATAATGGGTGTGTTCCTTATCTTCTCCTCGTGTCTAAACTCTTCTCCATGGCTGGACCCCCAAATAATATTCCTTTACGTGCTAAGGGGTATCTAGAGAGTGGGATAGGTTTAATAACTAACCTCACCCTATCGCGTACCCTAACCCTAACCCCTACCCTAACACTAACGCGTACCCTAATCCTAACCCGTACCCTAAACCGAGCCCTAACCCTAACACTAACCCTAACCCTAACCCTAACCCATAGCCTACGCCCTACCCGAACCCCTCCCAGAACCCGTACCCTAAGCCATACCCTAACCCTCACCCTAACCCTAACCATAACCCTAAGCTACCCTTGACGGCTTCTGCCTCCAATAGATTTCCTAAGCACTAGTGTTTTAAGGAACAGTTTAAAAAGAGAATCATATTGTGATTTCTTGATAATGGGTGTGTTCCTTATCTTCTCCTAGTGTCTAAACTCTTCTCCATGGCTGGACCCCCAAATAATATTCCTTTACGTGCTAAGGGGTATCTAGAGAGTGGGATAGGTTTAATAACTAACCTCACCCTAAAGCGTACCCTTACCCTAACCACTACCCTAACACTAACGCGTACCCTAATCCTAACCCGTACCCTTAACCGAGCCCTAACCCTAACACTAACCCTAACCCTAACCCTAACCCATACCCTACGCCCTACCCGAACCCCTCCCAGAACCCGTACCCTAAGCCGTACCCTAACCCTCACCCTAACCCTAACCCTAACCCTAAGCTACCCTTGACTGCTTCTTCCTCCAGTAGATTTCCTAAGCACTAGTGTTTTAAGGAACAGGTTAAAAAGAGAATCCTAATGTGATTTCGTGATAATGGGTGTGTTCCTTATCTTCTCCTCGTGTCTAAACTCTTCTCCATGGCTGGACCCCCAAATAATATTCCTTTAAGTGCTAAGGGGTATCTAGAGAGTGGGATATGTTTAATAACTACCCTCACCCTAACGCGTACCCTAACCCTAACCCCTACCCTAACCCTAACGCGTACCCTAATCCTAAACCGTACCCTAAACCGAGCCCTAAACCTAACACTAGCCCTAACCCTAACCCTAACCCATACCCTACGCTCTACCCGAACACCTCCCCGAACCCGTACCCTAAGCCGAACCCTAACCCTCACCCTAACCCTAACCCTAACCCTAAGCTACCCTTGACTGCTTCTGCCTCCAATAGATTTCCTAAGCACTAGTGTTTTAAGGAACAGGTTAAAAAGAGAATCCTAATGTGATTTCGTCATAATGGGTGTGTTCCTTATCTTCTCCTCGTGTCTAAACTCTTCTCCATGGCTGGACCCCCAAATAATATTCCTTTACGTGCTAAGGGGTATCTAGAGAGTGGGATAGGTTTAATAACTAACCTCACCCTAACGCGTACCCTAACCCTAACCCCTACCCTAACCCTAACGCGTACCCTAATCCTAACCCGTAACCTAAACCGAGCCCTAAACCTAACACTAGCTATAACCCTAACCCTAACCCATACCCTACGCCCTACCCGAACCCCTCCCCGAACCCGTACCCTAAGCCGAACCCTAACCCTCACCCTAACCCTAACCCTAACCCTAAGCTACCCTTGACGGCTTCTGACTCCAATAGATTTCCTAAGCACTAGTGTTTTAAGGAACAGGTTAAAAAGAGAATCGTAATGTGATTTCTTGATAATGGGTGTGTTCCTTATCTTCTCCTAGTGTCTAAACTCTTCTCCATGGCTGGACCCCCAAATAATATTCCTTTACGTGCTAAGGGGTATCTAGAGAGTGGGATAGGTTTAATAACTAACCTCACCCTAAAGCGTACCCTTACCCTAACCACTACCCTAACACTAACGCGTACCCTAATCCTAACCCGTACCCTTAACCGAGCCCTAACCCTAACACTAACCCTAACCCTAACCCTAACCCATACCCTACGCCCTACCCGAACCCCTCCCCGAACCCGTACCCTAAGCCGTACCCTAACCCTCACCCTAACCCTAACCCTAACCCTAAGCTACCCTTGACTGCTTCTTCCTCCAGTAGATTTCCTAAGCACTAGTGTTTTAAGGAACAGGTTAAAAAGAGAATCCTAATGTGATTTCTTGATAATGGGTGTGTTCCTTATCTTCTCCTCGTGTCTAAACTCTTCTCCATGGCTGGACCCCCAAATAATATTCCTTTAAGTGCTAAGGGGTATCTAGAGAGTGGGATAGGTTTAATAACTACCCTCACCCTAACGCGTACCCTAACCCTAACCCCTACCCTAACCCTAACGCGTACCCTAATCCTAACCCGTACCCTTAACCGAGCCCTAACCCTAACACTAACCCTAACCCTAACCCTAACCCATACCCTACGCCCTACCCGAACCCCTCCCCGAACCCGTACCCTAAGCGGTACCCTAACCCTCACCCTAACCCTAACCCTAACCCTAAGCTACCCTTGACTGCTTCTTCCTCCAGTAGATTTCCTAAGCACTAGTGTTTTAAGGAACAGGTTAAAAAGAGAATCCTAATGTGATTTCTTGATAATGGGTGTGTTCCTTATCTTCTCCTCGTGTCTAAACTCTTCTCCATGGCTGGACCCCCAAATAATATTCCTTTAAGTGCTAAGGGGTATCTAGAGAGTGGGATATGTTTAATAACTACCCTCACCCTAACGCGTACCCTAACCCTAACTCCTACCCTAACCCTAACGCGTACCCTAATCCTAAACCGTACCCTAAACCGAGCCCTAAACCTAACACTAGCCCTAACCCTAACCCTAACCCATACCCTACGCTCTACCCGAACACCTCCCCGAACCCGTACCCTAAGCCGTACCCTAACCCTCACCCTAACCCTAACCCTAACCCTAAGCTAACCTTGACGGCTTCTGCCTCCAATAGATTTCCCAAGCACTAGTGTTTTAAGGAACAGGTTAAAAAGAGAATCCTAATGTGATTTCGTCATAATGGGTGTGTTCCTTATCTTCTCCTCGTGTCTAAACTCTTCTCCATGGCTGGACCCCCAAATAATATTCCTTTACGTGCTAAGGGGTATCTAGAGAGTGGGATAGGTTTAATAACTACTCCCACCCTAACGCGTACCCTAACCCTAACCCCTATCCTAACCCTAAAGCGTACCCTAATCCTAACCCGTACCCTAAACCGAGCCCTAACCCTAACACTAACCCTAACCCTAACCCTAACCCATACCCTACGCCCTACCCGAACCCCTCCCTGAACCCGTACCCTAAGCCGTACCCTAACCCTCACCCTAACCCTAACCCTAACCCTAAGCTACCCTTGACGGCTTCTGCCTCCAATAGATTTCGTAAGCACTAGTGTTTTAAGGAACAGGTTAAAAAGAGAATCCTAATATGATTTCGTGATAATGGGTGTGTTCCTTATCTTCTCCTAGTGTCTAAACTCTTCTCCATGGCTGGACCCCCAAATAATATTCCTTTACGTGCTAAGGGGTATCTAGAGAGTGGGATAGGTTTAATAACTAACCTCACCCTAAAGCGTACCCTTACCCTAACCCCTACCCTAACCCTAACGCGTACCCTAATCCTAACCCGTACCCTTAACCGAGCCCTAACCCTAACACTAACCCTAACCCTAACCCTAACCCATACCCTACGCCCTACCCGAACCCCTCCCCGAACCCGTACCCTAAGCGGTACCCTAACCCTCACCCTAACCCTAACCCTAACCCTAAGCTACCCTTGACTGCTTCTTCCTCCAGTAGATTTCCTAAGCACTAGTGTTTTAAGGAACAGGTTAAAAAGAGAATCCTAATGTGATTTCTTGATAATGGGTGTGTTCCTTATCTTCTCCTCGTGTCTAAACTCTTCTCCATGGCTGGACCCCCAAATAATATTCCTTTAAGTGCTAAGGGGTATCTAGAGAGTGGGATATGTTTAATAACTACCCTCACCCTAACGCGTACCCTAACCCTAACCCCTACCCTAACCCTAACGCGTACCCTAATCCTAAACCATACCCTAAACCGAGCCCTAAACCTAACACTAGCCCTAACCCTAACCCTAACCCATACCCTACGCTCTACCCGAACACCTCCCCGAACCCGTACCCTAAGCCGTACCCTAACCCTCACCCTAACCCTAACCCTAACCCTAAGCTACCCTTGACTGCTTCTGCCTCCAATAGATTTCCCAAGCACTAGTGTTTTAAGGAACAGGTTAAAAAGAGAATCCTAATGTGATTTCGTCATAATGGGTGTGTTCCTTATCTTCTCCTCGTGTCTAAACTCTTCTCCATGGCTGGACCCCCAAATAATATTCCTTTACGTGCTAAGGGGTATCTAGAGAGTGGGATAGGTTTAATAACTACTCCCACCCTAACGCGTACCCTAACCCTAACCCCTATCCTAACCCTAAAGCGTACCCTAATCCTAACCCGTACCCTAAACCGAGCCCTAAACCTAACACTAACCCTAACCCTAACCCTAACCCATACCCTACGCCCTACCCGAACCCCTCCCTGAACCCGTACCCTAAGCCGTACCCTAACCCTCACCCTAACCCTAACCCTAACCCTAAGCTACCCTTGACTGCTTCTTCCTCCAGTAGATTTCCTAAGCACTAGTGTTTTAAGGAACAGGTTAAAAAGAGAATCCTAATGTGATTTCTTGATAATGGGTGTGTTCCTTATCTTCTCCTCGTGTCTAAACTCTTCTCCATGGCTGGACGCCCAAATAATATTCCTTTAAGTGCTAAGGGGTATCTAGAGAGTGGGATAGGTTTAATAACTACCCTCACCCTAACGCGTACCCTAACCCTAACCCCTACCCTAACCCTAACGCGTACCCTAATCCTAACCCGTACCCTTAACCGAGCCCTAACCCTAACACTAACCCTAACCCTAACCCTGACCCATACCCTACGCCCTACCCGAACCCCTCCCCGAACCCGTACCCTAAGCGGTACCCTAACCCTCACCCTAACCCTAACCCTAACCCTAAGCTACCCTTGACTGCTTCTTCCTCCAGTAGATTTCCTAAGCACTAGTGTTTTAAGGAACAGGTTAAAAAGAGAATCCTAATGTGATTTCTTGATAATGGGTGTGTTCCTTATCTTCTCCTCGTGTCTAAACTCTTCTCCATGGCTGGACCCCCAAATAATATTCCTTTAAGTGCTAAGGGGTATCTAGAGAGTGGGATATGTTTAATAACTACCCTCACCCTAACGCGTACCCTAACCCTAACCCCTACCCTAACCCTAACGCGTACCCTAATCCTAAACCGTACCCTAAACCGAGCCCTAAACCTAACACTAGCCCTAACCCTAACCCTAACCCATACCCTACGCTCTACCCGAACACCTCCCCGAACCCGTACCCTAAGCCGAACCCTAACCCTCACCCTAACCCTAACCCTAACCCTAAGCTACCCTTGACTGCTTCTGCCTCCAATAGATTTCCTAAGCACTAGTGTTTTAAGGAACAGGTTAAAAAGAGAATCGTAATGTGATTTCTTGATAATGGGTGTGTTCCTTATCTTCTCCTAGTGTCTAAACTCTTCTCCATGGCTGGACCCCCAAATAATATTCCTTTACGTGCTAAGGGGTATCTAGAGAGTGGGATAGGTTTAATAACTAACCTCACCCTAAAGCGTACCCTTACCCTAACCACTACCCTAACACTAACGCGTACCCTAATCCTAACCCGTACCCTTAACCGAGCCCTAACCCTAACACTAACCCTAACCCTAACCCTAACCCATACCCTACGCCCTACCCGAACCCCTCCCCGAACCCGTACCCTAAGCCGTACCCTAACCCTCACCCTAACCCTAACCCTAACCCTAAGCTACCCTTCACTGCTTCTTCCTCCAGTAGATTTCCTAAGCACTAGTGTTTTAAGGAACAGGTTAAAAAGAGAATCCTAATGTGATTTCTTGATAATGGGTGTGTTCCTTATCTTCTCCTCGTGTCTAAACTCTTCTCCATGGCTGGACCCCCAAATAATATTCCTTTAAGTGCTAAGGGGTATCTAGAGAGTGGGATAGGTTTAATAACTAACCTCACCCTAACGCGTACCCTAACCCTAACCCCTACCCTAACCCTAACGCGTACCCTAATCCTAACCCGTACCCTTAACCGAGCCCTAACCCTAACACTAACCCTAACCCTAACCCTAACCCATACCCTACGCCCTACCCGAACCCCTCCCCGAACCCGTACCCTAAGCGGTACCCTAACCCTCACCCTAACCCTAACCCTAACCCTAAGCTACCCTTGACTGCTTCTTCCTCCAGTAGATTTCCTAAGCACTAGTGTTTTAAGGAACAGGTTAAAAAGAGAATCCTAATGTGATTTCTTGATAATGGGTGTGTTCCTTATCTTCTCCTCGTGTCTAAACTCTTCTCCATGGCTGGACCCCCAAATAATATTCCTTTAAGTGCTAAGGGGTATCTAGAGAGTGGGATATGTTTAATAACTACCCTCACCCTAACGCGTACCCTAACCCTAACCCCTACCCTAACCCTAACGCGTACCCTAATCCTAAACCGTACCCTAAACCGAGCCCTAAACCTAACACTAGCCCTAACCCTAACCCTAACCCATACCCTACGCTCTACCCGAACACCTCCCCGAACCCGTACCCTAAGCCGAACCCTAACCCTCACCCTAACCCTAACCCTAACCCTAAGCTACCCTTGACTGCTTCTGCCTCCAATAGATTTCCTAAGCACTAGTGTTTTAAGGAACAGGTTAAAAAGAGAATCGTAATGTGATTTCTTGATAATGGGTGTGTTCCTTATCTTCTCCTAGTGTCTAAACTCTTCTCCATGGCTGGACCCCCAAATAATATTCCTTTACGTGCTAAGGGGTATCTAGAGAGTGGGATAGGTTTAATAACTAACCTCACCCTAAAGCGTACCCTTACCCTAACCACTACCCTAACACTAACGCGTACCCTAATCCTAACCCGTACCCTTAACCGAGCCCTAACCCTAACACTAACCCTAACCCTAACCCTAACCCATACCCTACGCCCTACCCGAACCCCTCCCCGAACCCGTACCCTAAGCCGTACCCTAACCCTCACCCTAACCCTAACCCTAACCCTAAGCTACCCTTCACTGCTTCTTCCTCCAGTAGATTTCCTAAGCACTAGTGTTTTAAGGAACAGGTTAAAAAGAGAATCCTAATGTGATTTCTTGATAATGGGTGTGTTCCTTATCTTCTCCTCGTGTCTAAACTCTTCTCCATGGCTGGACCCCCAAATAATATTCCTTTAAGTGCTAAGGGGTATCTAGAGAGTGGGATAGGTTTAATAACTAACCTCACCCTAACGCGTACCCTAACCCTAACCCCTACCCTAACCCTAACGCGTACCCTAATCCTAACCCGTACCCTTAACCGAGCCCTAACCCTAACACTAACCCTAACCCTAACCCTAACCCATACCCTACGCCCTACCCGAACCCCTCCCCGAACCCGTACCCTAAGCGGTACCCTAACCCTCACCCTAACCCTAACCCTAACCCTAAGCTACCCTTGACTGCTTCTTCCTCCAGTAGATTTCCTAAGCACTAGTGTTTTAAGGAACAGGTTAAAAAGAGAATCCTAATGTGATTTCTTGATAATGGGTGTGTTCCTTATCTTCTCCTCGTGTCTAAACTCTTCTCCATGGCTGGACCCCCAAATAATATTCCTTTAAGTGCTAAGGGGTATCTAGAGAGTGGGATATGTTTAATAACTACCCTCACCCTAACGCGTACCCTAACCCTAACTCCTACCCTAACCCTAACGCGTACCCTAATCCTAAACCGTACCCTAAACCGAGCCCTAAACCTAACACTAGCCCTAACCCTAACCCTAACCCATACCCTACGCTCTACCCGAACACCTCCCCGAACCCGTACCCTAAGCCGTACCCTAACCCTCACCCTAACCCTAACCCTAACCCTAAGCTACCCTTGACGGCTTCTGCCTCCAATAGATTTCCCAAGCACTAGTGTTTTAAGGAACAGGTTAAAAAGAGAATCCTAATGTGATTTCGTCATAATGGGTGTGTTCCTTATCTTCTCCTCGTGTCTAAACTCTTCTCCATGGCTGGACCCCCAAATAATATTCCTTTACGTGCTAAGGGGTATCTAGAGAGTGGGATAGGTTTAATAACTACTCCCACCCTAACGCGTACCCTAACCCTAACCCCTATCCTAACCCTAAAGCGTACCCTAATCCTAACCCGTACCCTAAACCGAGCCCTAACCCTAACACTAACCCTAACCCTAACCCTAACCCATACCCTACGCCCTACCCGAACCCCTCCCTGAACCCGTACCCTAAGCCGTACCCTAACCCTCACCCTAACCCTAACCCTAACCCTAAGCTACCCTTGACGGCTTCTGCCTCCAATAGATTTCCTAAGCACTAGTGTTTTAAGGAACAGGTTAAAAAGAGAATCCTAATATGATTTCGTGATAATGGGTGTGTTCCTTATCTTCTCCTAGTGTCTAAACTCTTCTCCATGGCTGGACCCCCAAATAATATTCCTTTACGTGCTAAGGGGTATCTAGAGAGTGGGATAGGTTTAATAACTAACCTCACCCTAAAGCGTACCCTTACCCTAACCCCTACCCTAACCCTAACGCGTACCCTAATCCTAACCCGTACCCTTAACCGAGCCCTAACCCTAACACTAACCCTAACCCTAACCCTAACCCATACCCTACGCCCTACCCGAACCCCTCCCCGAACCCGTACCCTAAGCGGTACCCTAACACTCACCCTAACCCTAACCCTAACCCTAAGCTACCCTTGACTGCTTCTTCCTCCAGTAGATTTCCTAAGCACTAGTGTTTTAAGGAACAGGTTAAAAAGAGAATCCTAATGTGATTTCTTGATAATGGGTGTGTTCCTTATCTTCTCCTCGTGTCTAAACTCTTCTCCATGGCTGGACCCCCAAATAATATTCCTTTAAGTGCTAAGGGGTATCTAGAGAGTGGGATATGTTTAATAACTACCCTCACCCTAACGCGTACCCTAACCCTAACCCCTACCCTAACCCTAACGCGTACCCTAATCCTAAACCATACCCTAAACCGAGCCCTAAACCTAACACTAGCCCTAACCCTAACCCTAACCCATACCCTACGCTCTACCCGAACACCTCCCCGAACCCGTACCCTAAGCCGTACCCTAACCCTCACCCTAACCCTAACCCTAACCCTAAGCTACCCTTGACTGCTTCTGCCTCCAATAGATTTCCCAAGCACTAGTGTTTTAAGGAACAGGTTAAAAAGAGAATCCTAATGTGATTTCGTCATAATGGGTGTGTTCCTTATCTTCTCCTCGTGTCTAAACTCTTCTCCATGGCTGGACCCCCAAATAATATTCCTTTACGTGCTAAGGGGTATCTAGAGAGTGGGATAGGTTTAATAACTACTCCCACCCTAACGCGTACCCTAACCCTAACCCCTATCGTAACCCTAAAGCGTACCCTAATCCTAACCCGTACCCTAAACCGAGCCCTAAACCTAACACTAACCCTAACCCTAACCCTAACCCATACCCTACGCCCTACCCGAACCCCTCCCTGAACCCGTACCCTAAGCCGTACCCTAACCCTCACCCTAACCCTAACCCTAACCCTAAGCTACCCTTGACTGCTTCTTCCTCCAGTAGATTTCCTAAGCACTAGTGTTTTAAGGAACAGGTTAAAAAGAGAATCCTAATGTGATTTCTTGATAATGGGTGTGTTCCTTATCTTCTCCTCGTGTCTAAACTCTTCTCCATGGCTGGACGCCCAAATAATATTCCTTTAAGTGCTAAGGGGTATCTAGAGAGTGGGATAGGTTTAATAACTACCCTCACCCTAACGCGTACCCTAACCCTAACCCCTACCCTAACCCTAACGCGTACCCTAATCCTAACCCGTACCCTTAACCGAGCCCTAACCCTAACACTAACCCTAACCCTAACCCTGACCCATACCCTACGCCCTACCCGAACCCCTCCCCGAACCCGTACCCTAAGCGGTACCCTAACCCTCACCCTAACCCTAACCCTAACCCTAAGCTACCCTTGACTGCTTCTTCCTCCAGTAGATTTCCTAAGCACTAGTGTTTTAAGGAACAGGTTAAAAAGAGAATCCTAATGTGATTTCTTGATAATGGGTGTGTTCCTTATCTTCTCCTCGTGTCTAAAATCTTCTCCATGGCTGGACCCCCAAATAATATTCCTTTAAGTGCTAAGGGGTATCTAGAGAGTGGGATATGTTTAATAACTACCCTCACCCTAACGCGTACCCTAACCCTAACCCCTACCCTAACCCTAACGCGTACCCTAATCCTAAACCGTACCCTAAGCCGAGCCCTAAACCTAACACTAGCCCTAACCCTAACCCTAACCCATACCCTACGCTCTACCCGAACACCTCCCCGAACCCGTACCCTAAGCCGTACCCTAACCCTCACCCTAACCCTAACCCTAACCCTAAGCTACCCTTGACGGCTTCTGCCTCCAATAGATTTCCCAAGCACTAGTGTTTTAAGGAACAGGTTAAAAAGAGAATCCTAATGTGATTTCGTCATAATGGGTGTGTTCCTTATCTTCTCCTCGTGTCTAAACTCTTCTCCATGGCTGGACCCCCAAATAATATTCCTTTACGTGCTAAGGGGTATCTAGAGAGTGGGATAGGTTTAATAACTACTCCCACCCTAACGCGTACCCTAACCCTAACCCCTATCCTAACCCTAAAGCGTACCCTAATCCTAACCCGTACCCTAAACCGAGCCCTAACCCTAACACTAACCCTAACCCTAACCCTAACCCATACCCTACGCCCTACCCGAACCCCTCCCTGAACCCGTACCCTAAGCCGTACCCTAACCCTCACCCTAACCCTAACCCTAACCCTAAGCTACCCTTGACGGCTTCTGCCTCCAATAGATTTCGTAAGCACTAGTGTTTTAAGGAACAGGTTAAAAAGAGAATCCTAATGTGAATTCGTGATAATGGGTGTGTTCCTTATCTTCTCCTAGTGTCTAAACTCTTCTCCATGGCTGGACCCGCAAATAATATTCCTTTACGTGCTAAGGGGTATCTAGAGAGTGGGATAGGTTTAATAACTACCCTCACCCTAAAGCGTACCCTAACCCTAACCACTACCCTAACACTAACGCGTACCCTAATCCTAACCCGTACCCTTAACCGAGCCCTAACCCTAACACTAAACCTAACCCTAACCCTAACCCATACCCTACGCCCTACCCGAACCCCTCCCCGAACCCGTAACCTAAGCCGTACCCTAACCCTCACCCTAACCCTAACCCTAACCCTAAGCTATCCTTGACTGCTTCTGCCTCCAATAGATTTCCTAAGCACTAGTGTTTTAAGGAACAGGTCAAAAAGAGAATCCTAATGTGATTTCTTGATAATGGGTGTGTTCCTTATCTTCTCCTCGTGTCTAAACTCTTCTCCATGACTGGACCCCCAAATAATATTCCTTTACGTGCTAAGGGGTATCTAGAGAGTGGGATAGGTTTAATAACTAACCTCACCCTAACGCGTACCCTAACCCTAACCCGTACCCTAACCCTAACGCGTACCCTAATCCTAAACCATACCCTAAACCGAGCCCTAAACCTAACACTAGCCCTAACCCTAACCCTAACCCATACCCTACGCTCTACCCGAACACCTCCCCGAACCCGTACCCTAAGCCGTACCCTAACCCTCACCCTAACCCTAACCCTAACCCTAAGCTACCCTTGACTGCTTCTGCCTCCAATAGATTTCCCAAGCACTAGTGTTTTAAGGAACAGGTTAAAAAGAGAATCCTAATGTGATTTCGTCATAATGGGTGTGTTCCTTATCTTCTCCTCGTGTCTAAACTCTTCTCCATGGCTGGACCCCCAAATAATATTCCTTTACGTGCTAAGGGGTATCTAGAGAGTGGGATAGGTTTAATAACTACTCCCACCCTAACGCGTACCCTAACCCTAACCCCTATCGTAACCCTAAAGCGTACCCTAATCCTAACCCGTACCCTAAACCGAGCCCTAAACCTAACACTAACCCTAACCCTAACCCTAACCCATACCCTACGCCCTACCCGAACCCCTCCCTGAACCCGTACCCTAAGCCGTACCCTAACCCTCACCCTAACCCTAACCCTAACCCTAAGCTACCCTTGACTGCTTCTTCCTCCAGTAGATTTCCTAAGCACTAGTGTTTTAAGGAACAGGTTAAAAAGAGAATCCTAATGTGATTTCTTGATAATGGGTGTGTTCCTTATCTTCTCCTCGTGTCTAAACTCTTCTCCATGGCTGGACGCCCAAATAATATTCCTTTAAGTGCTAAGGGGTATCTAGAGAGTGGGATAGGTTTAATAACTACCCTCACCCTAACGCGTACCCTAACCCTAACCCCTACCCTAACCCTAACGCGTACCCTAATCCTAACCCGTACCCTTAACCGAGCCCTAACCCTAACACTAACCCTAACCCTAACCCTGACCCATACCCTACGCCCTACCCGAACCCCTCCCCGAACCCGTACCCTAAGCGGTACCCTAACCCTCACCCTAACCCTAACCCTAACCCTAAGCTACCCTTGACTGCTTCTTCCTCCAGTAGATTTCCTAAGCACTAGTGTTTTAAGGAACAGGTTAAAAAGAGAATCCTAATGTGATTTCTTGATAATGGGTGTGTTCCTTATCTTCTCCTCGTGTCTAAAATCTTCTCCATGGCTGGACCCCCAAATAATATTCCTTTAAGTGCTAAGGGGTATCTAGAGAGTGGGATATGTTTAATAACTACCCTCACCCTAACGCGTACCCTAACCCTAACCCCTAACCTAACCCTAACGCGTACCCTAATCCTAAACCGTACCCTAAGCCGAGCCCTAAACCTAACACTAGCCCTAACCCTAACCCTAACCCATACCCTACGCTCTACCCGAACACCTCCCCGAACCCGTACCCTAAGCCGTACCCTAACCCTCACCCTAACCCTAACCCTAACCCTAAGCTACCCTTGACGGCTTCTGCCTCCAATAGATTTCCCAAGCACTAGTGTTTTAAGGAACAGGTTAAAAAGAGAATCCTAATGTGATTTCGTCATAATGGGTGTGTTCCTTATCTTCTCCTCGTGTCTAAACTCTTCTCCATGGCTGGACCCCCAAATAATATTCCTTTACGTGCTAAGGGGTATCTAGAGAGTGGGATAGGTTTAATAACTACTCCCACCCTAACGCGTACCCTAACCCTAACCCCTATCCTAACCCTAAAGCGTACCCTAATCCTAACCCGTACCCTAAACCGAGCCCTAACCCTAACACTAACCCTAACCCTAACCCTAACCCATACCCTACGCCCTACCCGAACCCCTCCCTGAACCCGTACCCTAAGCCGTACCCTAACCCTCACCCTAACCCTAACCCTAACCCTAAGCTACCCTTGACGGCTTCTGCCTCCAATAGATTTCGTAAGCACTAGTGTTTTAAGGAACAGGTTAAAAAGAGAATCCTAATGTGAATTCGTGATAATGGGTGTGTTCCTTATCTTCTCCTAGTGTCTAAACTCTTCTCCATGGCTGGACCCGCAAATAATATTCCTTTACGTGCTAAGGGGTATCTAGAGAGTGGGATAGGTTTAATAACTACCCTCACCCTAAAGCGTACCCTAACCCTAACCACTACCCTAACACTAACGCGTACCCTAATCCTAACCCGTACCCTTAACCGAGCCCTAACCCTAACACTAAACCTAACCCTAACCCTAACCCATACCCTACGCCCTACCCGAACCCCTCCCCGAACCCGTAACCTAAGCCGTACCCTAACCCTCACCCTAACCCTAACCCTAACCCTAAGCTATCCTTGACTGCTTCTGCCTCCAATAGATTTCCTAAGCACTAGTGTTTTAAGGAACAGGTCAAAAAGAGAATCCTAATGTGATTTCTTGATAATGGGTGTGTTCCTTATCTTCTCCTCGTGTCTAAACTCTTCTCCATGACTGGACCCCCAAATAATATTCCTTTACGTGCTAAGGGGTATCTAGAGAGTGGGATAGGTTTAATAACTAACCTCACCCTAACGCGTACCCTAACCCTAACCCCTACCCTAACCCTAACGCGTACCCTAATCCTAACCCGTAACCTAAACCGAGCCCTAAACCTAACACTAACCCTAACCCTAACCCTAACCCATACCCTACGCCCTACCCGAACCCCTCCCCGAACCCGTACCCTAAGCCATACCCTAACCCTCACCCTAACCCTAACCCTAACCCTAAGCTACCCTTGACTGCTTCTGCCTCCAATAGATTTCCTAAGCACTAGTGTTTTAAGGAACAGGTTAAAAAGAGAATCCTAATGTGATTTCTTGATAATGGGTGTGTTCCTTATCTTCTCCTAGTGTCTAAACTCTTCTCCATGGCTGGACCCCCAAATAATATTCCTTTACGTGCTAAGGGCTATCTAGAGAGTGGGATAGGTTTAATAACTAAGCTCACCCTATCGCGTACCCTAACCCTAACCCCTACCCTAACACTAACGCGTACCCTAATCCTAACCCGTACCCTAAACCGAGCCCTAACCCTAACACTAACCCTAACCCTAACCCTAACCCATACCCTACGCCCTACCCGAACCCCTCCCCGAACCCGTAACCTAAGCCATACCCTAGCCCTCACCCTAACCCTAACCCTAACCCTAAGCTACCCTTGACTGCTTCTGCCTCCAATAGATTTCCTAAGCACTAGTGTTTTAAGGAACAGTTTAAAAAGAGAATCATATTGTGATTTCTTGATAATGGGTGTGTTCCTTATCTTCTCCTAGTGTCTAATCTCTTCTCCATGGCTGGAACCCCAAATAATATTCCTTTACGTGCTAAGGGGTATCTAGAGAGTGGGATAGGTTTAATAACTACCCTCACCCTAAAGCGTACCCTAACCCTAACCACTACCCTAACACTAACGCGTACCCTAATCCTAACCCGTACCCTAAACCAAGCCCTAACCCTAACACTAACCCTAACCCTAACCCTAACACATACCCTACGCCCTACCCGAACCCCTCCCCGAACCCGTACCCTAAGCCGTACCCTAACCCTCACCCTAACCCTAACCCTAACCCTAAGCTACCCTTGACTGCTTCTGCCTCCAATAGATTTCCTAAGCACTAGTGTTTTAAGGAACAGGTTAAAAAGAGAATCCTAATGTGATTTCTTGATAATGGCTGTGTTCCTTATCTTCTCCTCGTGTCTAAACTCTTCTCCATGGCTGGACCCCCAAATAATATTCCTTTACGTGCTAAGGGGTATCTAGAGAGTGGGATAGATTTAATAAGTACCCTCACCCTAACGCGTACCCTAACCCTAACCCCTACCCTAACCCTAACGCGTACCCTAATCCTAACCCGTACCCTAAACCGAGCCCTAACCCTAACCCTCACCCTAACCCTAACCCTAAAACTAAGCTACCCTTGACTGCTTCTGCCTCCAATAGATTTCCTAAGCACTAGTGTTTTAAGGAACAGGTGAAAAAGAGAATCCTAATGTGATTTCTTGATAATGGGTGTGTTCCTTATTTTCTCCTCGTGTCTAAACTCTTCTCCATGGTTGGACCCCCAAATAATATTGCTTTACGTGCTAAGGGGTTTCTAGAGAGTGTGATAGGTTTAATAACTACCCGCACCCTAATGCGTACCCTAACCCTAACCCCTACCCTAACCCTAACGCGTACCCTAATCCGAACCCATACCCTAAACCGAGCCCTAACCCTAACACTAGCCCTAACCCTATACTTAACCCATACCCTACGCCCTACCCGAACCCCTCCCCGAAAGCATACCCTAAGCCATACCCTAACCCTCACCTTAACTCTAAACCTAACCCTAAGCTACCATTGACTGCTTCTGCCTCCAATAGATTTCCTAAGCACTAGTGTTTTAAGGAACAGGTTAAAAAGAGAATCCTAATGTGATTTCGTGATAATGGGTGTGTTCCTTATCTTCTCTTGGTGTCTAAACTCTTCTCCATGGCTGGACCCCCAAATAATATTCCTTTACGTGCTAAGGGGTATCTAGAGAGTGGGATAGTTTTAATAACTACCCTCACCCTAAAGCGTACCCTAACCCTAACCACTACCCTAACACTAACGCGTACCCTAATCCTAACCCGTACCCTAAACCGTGCCCTAACCCTAACACTAACCCTAACCCTAACCGTAACCCATATCCTACGCCCTACCCGAACCCCTCCCCGAACCCGTACCCTAAGCCGTACCCTAACCCTCACCCTAACCCTAACCCTAACCCTAAGCTACCCTTGACTGCTTCTGCCTCCAATAGATTTCCTAAGCACTAGTGTTTTAAGGAACAGGTTAAAAAGAGAATCCTAATGTGATTTCTTGATAATGGGTGTGTTCCTTATCTTCTCCTCGTGTCTAAACTCTTCTCCATGGCTGGACCCCCAAATAATATTCCTTTACGTGCTAAGGGGTATCTAGAGAGTGGGATAGGTTTAATAACTAACCTCACCCTAACGCGTTCCCTAACCCTAACCCCTACCCTAACCCCAACGCGTACCCTAATCCTAACCCGTACCCTAAACCGAGCCCTAACCCTAACACTAGCCCTAACCCTAACCCTAACCAATACCCTACGCCCTACCCGAACCCCTCCCCGAACCCGTACCCTAAGCCGTACCCTAACCCTCACCCTAACCTTAAGCTACCCTTGACTGCTTCTGCCTCCAATAGATTTCCTAAGCACTAGTGTTTTAAGGAACAGGTTAAAAAGAGAATCCTAATGTGATTTCTTGATAATGGGTGTGTTCCTTATCTTCTCCTAGTGTCTAAACTCTTCTCCATGGCTGGACCCCCAAATAATATTCCTTTACGTGCTAAGGGGTATCTAGAGAGTGGGATAGGTTTAATAACTAACCTCACCCTATCGCGTACCCTAACCCTAACCCCTACCCTAACACTAACGCGTACCCTAATCCTAACCCGTACCCTAAACCGAGCCCTAACCCTAACACTAACCCTAACCCTAACCCTAACCCATACCCTACGCCCTACCCGAACCCCTCCCCGAACCCGTACCCTAAGCCGTACCCTAACCCTCACCCTAACCCTAACCCTAACCCTAAGCTACCCTTGACGGCTTCTGCCTCCAATAGATTTCCTAAGCACTAGTGTTTTAAGGAACAGGTTAAAAAGAGAATCCTAATGTGATTTCTTGATAATGGGTGTGTTCCTTATCTTCTCGTGTCTAAACTCTTCTCCATGGCTGGACCCCCAAATAATATTACTTTACGTGCTAAGGGGTATCTAGAGAGTGGGATAGTTTTAATAACTACCCTCACCCTAAAGCGTACCCTAACCCTAACCACTACCCTAACACTAACGCCAACCCTAATACTAACCCGTACCCTTAACCGAGCCCTAACCCTAACACTAACCCTAACCCTTACCCTAACCCATACCCTACGCCCTACCCGAACCCCTCCCCGAACCCGTACCCTAAGTCGTACCCTAACCCTCACCCTAACCCTAACCCTAACCCTAAGCTACCCTTGACTGCTTCTTCCTCCAATAGATTTCCTAAGCACTAGTGTTTTAAGGAACAGGTAAAAAGAGAATCCTAATGTGATTTCTTGATAATGGGTGTGTTCCTTATCTTCTCCTCGTGTCTAAACACTTCTCCATGGCTGGACCCCCAAATAATATTCCTTTAAGTGCTAAGGGGTATCTAGAGAGTGGGATAGGTTTAATAACTACCCTCACCCTAACGCGTACCCTAACCCTAACCCCTACCCTAACCCTAACGCGTACCCTAATCCTAACCCGTACCCTAAACCGAGCCCTAAACCTAACACTAACTCTAACCCTAACACTAACTCTAACCCTAACCCTAACCCATACCCTACGCCCTACCCGAACCCCTCCCTGAACCCGTACCCTAAACCGTACCCTAACCCTCACCCTAACCCTAACCCTAACCCTAAGCTACCCTTGACGGCTTCTGCCTCCAATAGATTTCCTAAGCACTAGTGTTTTAAGGAACAGGTTAAAAAGAGAATCCTAATGTGATTTCTTGATAATGGGTGTGTTCCTTATCTTCTCCTCGTGTCTAAACTCTTCTCCATGGCTGGACCCCCAAATAATATTCCTTTACGTGCTAAGGGGTATCTAGAGAGTGGGATATGTTTAATAACTACCCTCACCCTAACGCGTTCCCTAACCCTAACCCCTACCCTAACCCTAACGCGTACCCTAATCCTAACCCGTACCCTAAACCGAGCCCTAACCCTAACACTAGCCCTAACCCTAACCCTAACCAATACCCTACGCCCTACCCGAACCCCTCCCCGAACCCGTACCCTAAGCCGTACCCTAACCCTCACCCTAACCTTAAGCTACCCTTGACTGCTTCTGCCTCCAATAGATTTCCTAAGCACTAGTGTTTTAAGGAACAGGTTAAAAAGAGAATCCTAATATGATTTCTTGATAATGGGTGTGTTCCTTATCTTCTCCTAGTGTCTAAACTCTTCTCCATGGCTGGACCCCCAAATAATATTCCTTTACGTGCTAAGGGGTATCTAGAGAGTGGGATAGGTTTAATAACTAACCTCACCCTATCGCGTACCCTAACCCTAACCCCTACCCTAACACTAACGCGTAACCTAATCCTAACCCGTACACTAAACCGAGCCCTAACCCTAACACTAACCCTAACCCTAACCCTAACCCATACCCTACGCCCTACCCGAACCCCTCCCCGAACCCGTACCCTAAGCCGTACCCTAACACTCACCCTAACCCTAACCCTAACCCTAAGCTACCCTTGACGGCTTCTGCCTCCAATAGATTTCCTAAGCACTAGTGTTTTAAGGAACAGGTTAAAAAGAGAATCCTAATGTGATTTCGTGATAATGGGTGTGTTCCTTATCTTCTCCTCGTGTCTAAACTCTTCTCCATGGCTGGACCCCCAAATAATATTACTTTACGTGCTAAGGGGTATCTAGAGAGTGGGATAGGTTTAATAACTATGCTCACCCTAAAGCGTACCCTAACCCTAACCACTACCCTAACACTAACGCCAACCCTAATCCTAACCCGTACCCTTAACCGAGCCCTAACCCTAACACTAACCCTAACCCTTACCCTAACCCATACCCTACGCCCTACCCGAACCCCTCCCTGAACCCGTACCCTAAGTCGTACCCTAAAACTCACCCTAACCCTAACCCTAACCCTAAGCTACCCTTGACTGCTTCTTCCTCCAATAGATTTCCTAAGCACTAGTGTTTTAAGGAACAGGTTAAAAAGAGAATCCTAATGTGATTTCTTGATAATGGGTGGGTTCCTTATCTTCTCCTAGTGTCTAAACTCTTCTCCATGGCTGGACCCCCAAATAATATTCCTTTACGTGCTAAGGGGTATCTAGAGAGTGGGATAGGTTTAATAACTAACCTCACCCTATCGCATATCCTAACCCTAACCCCTACCCTAACCCTAACGCATACCATAATCCTAACCCGTACCCTAAAGCAAGCCCTAACCCTAACACTAACACTAAACCTAACACTAACCCATAGCCTACGCCCTACCCGAACCCCTCCCCGAACCCGTACCCTAAGCCATAACCTAGCCCTCACCCTAACCCTAACACTAACCCTAAGCTACCCTTGACTGCTTCTGCTCCAATAGATTTCCTAAGCACTAGTGTTTTAAGGAACAGGTTAAAAAGAGAATCCTAATGTGATTTCGTGATAATGGGTGTGTTCCTTATCTTCTCCTAGTGTCTAAACTCTTCTCCTTGGCTGGACCCCCAAATAATATTCTTTTACGTGTTAAGGGGTATCTAGAGAGTGGGATAGGTTTAATAACTACCCTCACCCTAACGCGTACCCTAACCCTAACCCCTACCCTAACCCTAGCGCGTACCCTAATCCTAACCCGTACCCTAAACCGAGCCCTACCCCTAACACTAACTCTAACCCTAACCCTAACCCATACCCTACGCCCTACCCGAACCCCTCCCTGAACCCGTACCCTAAACCGTACCCTAACCCTAACCCTAACCCTAAGCTACCCTTGACTGCTTCTGCCTCCAATAGATTTCCTAAGCACTAGTGTTTTAAGGAACAGGTGAAAAAGAGAATCCTAATGTGATTTCTTGATAATGGGTGTGTTCCTTATCTTCTCCTAGTGTCTAAACTCTTCTCCATGGTTGGACCCCCAATAATATTCCTTTACGTGCTAAGGGGTTTCTAGAGAGTGTGATAGGTTTAATAACTACCCGCACCCTAATGCGTACCCTAACCCTAACCCCTACCCTAACCCTAACGCGTACCCTAATCCGAACCCATACCCTAAACCGAGGCCTAACCCTAACACTAGCCCTAACCCTATACCTAACCCATACCCTACGCCCTACCCGAACCCCTCCCCGAACCCCTACCCTAAGCCATACCCTAACCCTCACCTTAACCCTAACCCTAACCCTAAGCTACCCTTGACTGCTTCTGCCTCCAATAGATTTCCTAAGCACTAGTGTTTTAAGGAACAGGTTAAAAAGAGAATCCTAATGTGATTTCGTGATAATGGGTGTGTTCCTTATCTTCTCCTCGTGTCTAAACTCTTCTCCATGGCTGGACCCCCAAAAAATATTCCTTTACGTGCTAAGGGGTATCTAGAGAGTGGGATAGGTTTAATAACTACCCTCACCCTAAAGCGTACCCTAACCCTAACCACTACCCTAACACTAACGCGTACCCTAATCCTAACCCGTACCCTAAACCGAGCCATAACCCTAACACTAACCCTAACCCTAACCCTAACCCATACCCTACGCCCTACACGAACCCCTCCCCGAACCCGTACCCTAAGCCGTACCCTAACCCTCACCCTAACCCTAACCCTAACCCTAAGCTACCCTTGACTGCTTCTGCCTCCAATAGATTTCCTAAGCACTAGTGTTTTAAGGAACAGGTTAAAAAGAGAATCCTAATGTGATTTCTTGATAATGGGTGTGTTCCTTATCTTCTCCTCGTGTCTAAACTCTTCTCCATGGCCGGACCCCCAAATAATATTCCTTTACGTACTAAGGGGTATCTAGAGAGTGGGATAGATTTAATAACTACCCTCACCCTAACGCGTACCCTAACCCTAACCCCTACCCTAACCCTAACGCGTACCCTAATCCTAACCCGTACCCTAAACCGAGCCCTAACCCTAACCCTTGCCCTAACCCTAACCCTAACCCATATCCTACGCCCTACCCGAACCCCTCCCCGAACCCGTACCCTAAGCCGTACCCTAACCCTCACCCTAACCCTAACCCTAACCCTAAGCTACCCTTGACTGCTTCTGCCTCCAATAGATTTCCTAAGCACTAGTGTTTTAAGGAACAGGTTAAAAAGAGAATCCTAATGTGATTTCTTGATAATGGGTGTGTTCCTTATCTTCTCCTAGTGTCTAAACTCTTCTCCATGGCTGGACCACCAAATAATATTCCTTTACGTGCTAAGGGGTATCTACAGAGTGGGATAGGTTTAATAACTAACCTCACCCTATCGCGTACCCTAACCCTAACCCCTACCCTAACACTAACACGTACCCTAATCCTAACCCGTACCCTAAACCGAGCCCTAACCCTAACACTAACCCTAACCCTAACCCTAACCCATACCCTACGCCCTACCCGAACCCCTCCCCGAACCCGTACCCTAAGCCATACCCTAACCCTCACCCTAACCCTAACCCTAACCCTAAGCTACCCTTGACTGCTTCTGCCTCCAATAGATTTCCTAAGCACTAGTGTTTTAAGGAACAGGTGAAAAAGAGAATCCTAATGTGATTTCTTGATAATGGGTGTGTTCCGTATCTTCTCCTCGTGTCTAAACTCTTCTCCATGGTTGGACCCCCAAATAATATTCCTTTACGTGCTAAGGGGTTTCTAGAGAGTGTGATAGGTTTAATAACTACCCGCACCCTAATGCGTACCCTAACCCTAACCCCTACCCTAACCCTAACGCGTACCCTAATCCGAACCCATACCCTAAACCGAGCCCTAACCCTAACACTAGCCCTAACCCTATACCTAACCCATACCCTACGCCCTACCCGAACCCCTCCCTGAACCCGTACACTAAACCGTACCCTAACCCTCACCCTAACCCTAACCCTAACCCTAAGCTACCCTTGACGGTTTCTGCCTCCAATAGATTTCCTAAGCACTAGTGTTTTAAGGAACAGGTTAAAAAGAGAATCCTAAAGTGATTTCTTGATAATGGGTGTGTTCCTTATCTTCTCCTCTTGTCTAAACTCTTCTCCATGGCTGGACCCCCAAATAATATTCCTTTACGTGCTAAGGGGTATCTAGAGAGTGGGATAGGTTTAATAACTACCCTCACTATAACGCGTTCCCTAACCCTAACCCCTACCCTAACCCTAACGCGTACCCTAATCCTAACCCGTACCCTAAACCGAGGCCTAACCCTAACACTAGCCCTAACCCTAACCCTAACCAATACCCTACGCGCTACCCGAACCCCTCCCCGAACCCGTACCCTAAGCCGTACCCTAACCCTCACCCTAACCCTAACCCTAACCCTAAGCTACCCTTGACTGCTTCTGCCTCCAATAGATTTCCTAAGCACTAGTGTTTTAAGGAACAGGTTAAAAAGAGAATCCTAATTTGATTTCTTGATAATGGGTGTGTTCCTTATCTTCTCCTAGTGTCTAAACTCTTCTCCATGGCTGGACCCCCAAATAATATTCCTTTACGTGCTAAGGGGTATCTAGAGAGTGGGATAGGTTTAATAACTAACCTCACCCTATCGCGTACCCTAACCCTAACCCCTACCCTAACCCTAACGCGTACCCTAATCCTAATCCATACCCTAAACCGAGCCCTAACCCTAACACTAGCCCTAACCCTATACCTAACCCATACCCTACGCCCTACCCGAACCCCTCCCCGAACCCATACCCTAAGCCATACCCTAACCCTCACCCTAACCCTAACCCTAACCCTAAGCTACCCTTGATTGCTTCTGCCACCAATAGATTTCCTAAGCACTAGTGTTTTAAGGAACAGGATAAAAAGAGAATCCTAATGTGATTTCGTGATAATGGGTGTGTTCCTTATCTTCTCCTAGTGTCTAAACTATTCTCCATGGCTGGACCCCCAATAATATTCCTGTACGTGCTAAGGGGTATCTAGAGAGTGGGATAGGTTTAATAACTACCCTCACCCTAACGCGTACACTAACCCTAACCCCTACCCTAACCCTAACGCGTACCCTAATCCTAACCCGTACCCTAAACCGAGCCCTAACCCTAACACTAACCCTAACCCTAACCCTAACCCATACCCTACGCCCTACCCGAACCCCTCCCCAAACCCGTACCCTAAGCCGTACCCTAACCCTCACCCTAACCCTAACCCTAACCCTAAGCTAACCTTGATGGCTTCTGCCTCCAATAGTTTTCCTAAGCACTAGTGTTTTAAGGAACAGGTTAAAAAGAGAATCCTAATGTGATTTCGTGATAATGGGTGTGTTCCTTATCTTCTCCTAGTGTCTAAACTCTTCTCCATGGCTGGACCCCCAAATAATATTCCTTTACGTGCTAAGGGGTATCTAGAGAGTGGGATAGGTTTAATAACTACCCTCACCCTAAAGCGTACCCTTACCCTAACCACAACCCTAACACTAACGCGTACCCTAATCCTAACCCGTACCGTTAACCGAGCCCTAACCCTAACACTAACCCTAACCCTAACCCTAACCCATACCCTACGCCCTACCCGAACCCCTCCCCGAACCCGTACCCTAAGCCATACCCTAACCCTCACCCTAACCCTAACCCTAACCCTAAGCTACCCTTGACTGCTTCTGCCTCCAATAGATTTCCTAAGCACTAGTGTTTTAAGGAACAGGTTAAAAAGAGAATCCTAATGTGATTTCGTGATAATGGGTGTGTTCCTTATCTTCTCCTCGTGTCTAAACTCTTCTCCATGGCTGGACCCCCAAATAATATTCCTTTACGTGCTAAGGGGTATCTAGAGAGTGGGATAGGTTTAATAACTACTCCCACCCTAACGTGTACCCTAACCCTAACCCCTACCCTAACCCTAACGCGTACCCTAATCCTAACCCGTACCCTAAACCGAGCCCTAAACCTAACACTAACCCTAACCCTAACCCTAACACATACCCTACGCCCTACCCGAACCCCTCCCCGAACCCGTACCCTAAGCCATACCCTAACCCTCACCCTAACCCTAACCCTAACCCTAAGCTACCCTTGACTGCTTCTGCCTCCAATAGATTTCCTAAGCACTAGTGTTTTAAGGAACAGGTTAAAAAGAGAATCCTAAAGTGATTTCGTGATAATGGGTGTGTTCCTTATCTTCTCCTCGTGTCTAAACTCTTCTCCATGGCTGGACCCCCAATAATATTCCTGTACGTGCTAAGGGGTATCTAGAGAGTGGGATAGGTTTAATAACTACCCTCACCCTAACGCGTACACTAACCCTAACCCCTACCCTAACCCTAATGCGTGCCCTAATCCTAACCCGTACCTTAAACCGAGCCCTAACCCTAACCCTTTCCCTAACCCTAACCCTAAACCATACCCTACGCCCTACCCGAACCCCTCCCCGAACCCGTACCCTAAGCCGTACCCTAACCCTCACCCTAACCCTAACCCTAACCCTAAGCTATCCTTGACTGCTTCTGCCTCCAATAGATTTCCTAAGCACTAGTGTTTTAAGGAACAGGTTAAAAAGAGAATCCTAATGTGATTTCTTGATAATGGGTGTGTTCCTTATCTTCTCCTAGTGTCTAAACTCTTCTCCATGGCTGGACCACCAAATAATATTCCTTTACGTGCTAAGGGGTATCTACAGAGTGGGATAGGTTTAATAACTAACCTCACCCTATCGCGTACCCTAACCCTAACCCATACCCTAACACTAACACGTACCCTAATCCTAACCCGTACCCTAAACCGAGCCCTAACCCTAACACTAAACCTAACCCTAACCCTAACCCATACCCTACACCCTACCAGAAGCCCTCCCCGAACCCGTACCCTAAGCCATACCCTAACCCTCACCCTAACCCTAACCCTAACCCTAAGCTACCCTTGACTGCTTCGGCCTCCAATAGATTTCCTAAGCACTAGTGTTTTAAGGAACAGGTTAAAAAGAGAATCCTAATGTGATTTCTTGATAATGGGTGTGTTCCTTATCTTCTCCTCGTGTCTAAACTCTTCTCCATGGCTGCACCCCCAAATAATATTCCTTTAAGTGCTAAGGGGTATCTAGAGAGTGGGATAGGTTTAATAACTACCCTCACCCTAACGCGTACCCTAACCCTAACCCCTACCCTAACACTAACGCGTACCCTAATCCTAACCCGTACCCTAAACCGAGCCCTAAACCTAACACTAGCCCTAACCCTAACCCTAACCCATACCCTACGCCCTACCCGAACCCCTCCCCGAACCCGAACCCTAAGCCGAACCCTAACCCTCACCCTAACCCTAACCCTAACCCTAAGCTACCCTTGACTGCTTCTGCCTCCAATAGATTTCCTAAGCACTAGTGTTTTAAGGAACAGGTTAAAAAGAGAATCCTAATGTGATTTCGTGATAATGGGTGTGTTCCTTATCTTCTCCTCGTGTCTAAACTCTTCTCCATGGCTGGACCCCCAAATAATATTCCTTTATGTGCTAAGGGGTATCTAGAGAGTGTGATAGGTTTAATAACTACCCTCACCCTAACACGTACCCTAACCCTAACCCCTACCCTAACCCTAACGCGTACCCTAATCCTAACCCGTACCCTAAACCGAGCCCTAACCATAACACTAACCCTAACCCTAACCCTAACCCATACCCTACGCCCTACCCGAACCCCTCCCCGAACCTGTACCCTAAGCCGTACCCTAACCCTCACCCTAACCCTAACCCTAACCCTAAGCTACCCTTGACGGCTTCTGCCTCCAATAGATTTCCTAAGCACTAGTGTTTTAAGGAACAGGTTAAAAAGAGAATCCTAATGTGATTTCTTGATAATGGGTGTGTTCCTTATCTTCTCCTAGTGTCTAAACTCTTCTCCATGGCTGGACCCCCAAATAATATTCCTTTACGTGCTAAGGGGTATCTAGAGAGTGGGATAGGTTTAATAACTAACCTCACCCTAAAGCGTACCCTTACCCTAACCACTACCCTAACACTAACGCGTACCCTAATCCTAACCCGTACCCTTAACCGAGCCCTAACCCTAACACTAACCCTAACCCTATCCCTAACCCATACCCTACGCCCTACCCGAACCCCTCCCGAACCCGTACCCTAAGCGGTACCCTAACCCTCACCCTAACCCTAACCCTAACCCTAAGCTACCCTTGACTGCTTCTTCCTCCAGTAGATTTCCTAAGCACTAGTGTTTTAAGGAACAGGTTAAAAAGAGAATCCTAATGTGATTTCTTGATAATGGGTGTGTTCCTTATCTTCTCCTCGTGTCTAAACTCTTCTCCATGGCTGGACCCCCAAATAATATTCCTTTAAGTGCTAAGGGGTATCTAGAGAGTGGGATATGTTTAATAACTACCCTCACCCTAACGCGTACCCTAACCCTAACCCCTACCCTAACCCTAACGCGTACCCTAATCCTAAACCGTACCCTAAACCGAGCCCTAAACCTAACACTAACCCTAACCCTAACCCTAACCCATACCCTACGCCCTACCCGAACCCCTCCACGAACCCGTACCCTAAGCCATACCCTAACCCTCACCCTAACCCTAACCCTAACCCTAAGCTACCCTTGACTGCTTCTGCCTCCAATAGATTTCCTAAGCACTAGTGTTTTAAGGAACAGGTTAAAAGGAGAATCCTAATGTGATTTCTTGATAATGGGTGTGTTCCTTATCTTCTCCTCGTGTCTAAACTCTTCTCCATGGCTGGACCCCCAAATAATATTCCTTTATGTGCTAAGGGGTATCTAGAGAGTGTGATAGGTTTAATAACTACCCTCACCCTAACACGTACCCTAACCCTAACCCCTACCCTAACACTAACGCGTACCCTAATCCTAACCCGTACCCAAACCGAGCCCTAACCATAACACTAACCCTAACCCTAACCCTAACCCATACCCTACGCCCTACCCGAACCCCTCCCCGAACCTGTACCCTAAGCCGTACCCTAACCCTCACCCTAACCCTAACCCTAACCCTAAGCTACCCTTGACGGCTTCTGCTTCCAATAGATTTCCTAAGCACTAGTGTTTTAAGGAACAGCTTAAAAAGAGAATCCTAATGTGATTTCTTGATAATGGGTGTGTTCCTTATCTTCTCCTCGTGTCTAAACTCTTCTCCATGGCTGGACCCCCAAATAATATTCCTTTACGTGCTAAGGGGTATCTAGAGAGTGGGATAGGTTTAATAACTAACCTCACCCTAAAGCGTACCCTTACCCTAACCACTACCCTAACACTAACGCGTACCCTAATCCTAACCCGTACCCTTAACCGAGCCCTAACCCTAACACTAACCCTAACCCTAAACCTAACCCATACCCTACGCCCTACCCGAACCCCTCCCGAACCCGTACCCTAAGCCGTACCCTAACCCTCACCCTAACCCTAACCCTAACCCTAAGCTACCCTTGACTGCTTCTTCCTCCAGTAGATTTCCTAAGCACTAGTGTTTTAAGGAACAGGTTAAAAAGAGAATCCTAATGTGATTTCTTGATAATGGGTGTGTTCCTTATCTTCTCCTCGTGTCTAAACTCTTCTCCATGGCTGGACCCCCAAATAATATTCCTTTAAGTGCTAAGGGGTATCTAGAGAGTGGGATAGGTTTAATAACTACCCTCACCCTAACGCGTACCCTAACCCTAACCCCTACCCTAACCCTAACGCGTACCCTAATCCTAACCCGTACCCTAAACCGAGCCCTAAACCTAACACTAGCCCTAACCCTAACCCTAACCCATACCCTACGCCCTACCCGAACCCCTCCCCGAACCCGTACCCTAAGCCGAACCCTAACCCTCACCCTAACCCTAACCCTAACCCTAAGCTACCCTTGACTGCTTCTGCCTCCAATAGATTTCCTAAGCACTAGTGTTTTAAGGAACAGGTTAAAAAGAGAATCCTAATGTGATTTCGTGATAATGGGTGTGTTCCTTATCTTCTCCTCGTGTCTAAACTCTTCTCCATGGCTGGACCCCCAAATAATATTCCTTTATGTGCTAAGGGGTATCTAGAGAGTGTGATAGGTTTAATAACTACCCTCACCCTAACACGTACCCTAACCCTAACCCCTACCCTAACCCTAACGCGTACCCTAATCCTAACCCGTAACCTAAACCGAGCCCTAACCATAACACTAACCCTAACCCTAACCCTAACCCATACCCTACGCCCTACCCGAACCCCTCCCCGAACCTGTACCCTAAGCCGTACCCTAACCCTCACCCTAACCCTAACCCTAACCCTAAGCTACCCTTGACGGCTTCTGCCTCCAATAGATTTCCTAAGCACTAGTGTTTTAAGGAACAGGTTAAAAAGAGAATCCTAATGTGATTTCTTGATAATGGGTGTGTTCCTTATCTTCTCCTAGTGTCTAAACTCTTCTCCATGGCTGGACCCCCAAATAATATTCCTTTACGTGCTAAGGGGTATCTAGAGAGTGGGATAGGTTTAATAACTAACCTCACCCTAAAGCGTACCCTTACCCTAACCACTACCCTAACACTAACGCGTACCCTAATCCTAACCCGTAACCTTAACCGAGCCCTAACCCTAACACTAACCCTAACCCTAACCCTAACCCATACCCTACGCCCTACCCGAACCCCTCACCGAACCCGTACCCTAAGCCGTACCCTAACCCTCACCCTAACCCTAACCCTAACCCTAAGCTACCCTTGACTGCTTCTTCCTCCAGTAGATTTCCTAAGCACTAGTGTTTTAAGGAACAGGTTAAAAAGAAAATCCTAATGTGATTTCTTGATAATGGGTGTGTTCCTTATCTTCTCCTCGTGTCTAAACTCTTCTCCATGGCTGGACACCCAAATAATATTCCTTTAAGTGCTAAGGGGTATCTAGAGAGTGGGATAGGTTTAATAACTACCCTCACCCTAACGCGTACCCTAACCCTAACCCCTACCCTAACCCTAACGCGTACCCTAATACTAAACCGTACCCTAAACCGAGCCCTAAACCTAACACTAGCCCTAACCCTAACCCTAAACCATACCCTACGCTCTACACGAACACCTCCCCGAACCCGTACCCTAAGCCGTACCCTAACCCTCACCCTAACCCTAACCCTAACCCTAAGCTACCCTTGACTGCTTCTGCCTCCAATAGATTTCCTAAGCACTAGTGTTTTAAGGAACAGGTTAAAAAGAGAATCCTAATGTGATTTCGTCATAATGGGTGTGTTCCTTATCTTCTCCTCGTGTCTAAACTCTTCTCCATGGCTGGACCCCCAAATAATATTCCTTTACGTGCTAAGGGGTATCTAGAGAGTGGGATAGGTTTAATAACTACTCCCACCCTAACGCGTACCCTAACCCTAACGCCTACCCTAACCCTAAAGCGTACCCTAATCCTAACCCGTACCCTAAACCGAGCCCTAAACCTAACACTAACCCTAACCCTAACCCTAACCCATACCCTACGCGCTACCCGAACCCCTCCCCGAACCCGTACCCTAAGCCATACCCTAACCCTCACCCTAACCCTAACCCTAACCCTAAGCTAGCCTTGACTGCTTCTTCCTCCAATAGATTTCCTAAGCACTAGTGTTTTAAGGAACAGGTTAAAAAGAGAATCCTAATGTGATTTCGTGATAATGGGTGTGTTCCTTATCTTCTCCTCGTGTCTAAACTCTTCTCCATGGCTGGACCCCCAATAATATTCCTGTACATGCTAAGGGGTATCTAGAGAGTGGGATAGGTTTAATAACTACCCTCAACCTAACGAGTACACTAACCCTAACCCCTACCCTAACCCTAACGCGTACCCTAATCCTAACCCGTACCCTAAACCGAGCCCTAACCCTAACACTAACCCTAACCCTAACCCTAACCCATACCCTACGCCCTACACGAACCCCTCCCCGAACCCGTACCCTAAGCCGTACCCTAACCCTCACCCTAACCCTAACCCTAACCCTAAGCTACCCTTGACTGCTTCTGCCTCCAATAGATTTCCTAAGCACTAGTGTTTTAAGGAACAGGTTAAAAAGAGAATCCTAATGTGATTTCTTGATAATGGGTGTGTTCCTTATCTTCTCCTAGTGTCTAAACTCTTCTCCATGGCTGGACCCCCAAATAATATTCCTTTACGTGCAAAGGGGTATCTAGAGAGTGGGATAGGTTTAATAACTACCCTCACCCTAAAGCGTACCCTAACCCTAAGCACTACCCTAACACTAACGCGTACCCTAATCCTAACCCGTACCCTTAACCGAGCCCTAACCCTAACACTAACCCTAACCCTAACCCTAACCCATACCCTACGCCCTAACCGAACCCCTCCCCGAACCCGTAACCTAAGCCGTACCCTAACCCTCACCCTAACCCTAACCCTAACCCTAAGCTTCCCTTGACTGCTTCTGCCTCCAATAGATTTCCTAAGCACTAGTGTTTTAAGGAACAGGTTAAAAAGAGAATCCTAATGTGATTTCTTGATAATGGGTGTGTTCCTTATCTTCTCCTCGTGTCTAAACTCTTCTCCATGGCTGGACCCCCAAATAATATACCTTTAAGAGCTAAGGGGTATCTAGAGAGTGGGATAGGTTTAATAACTACCCTCACCCTAACGCGTACCCTAACCCTAACCCCTACCCTAACCCTAACACGTACCCTAATCCTAAACCGTACCCTAAACCGAGCCCTAAACCTAACACTAGCCCTAACCCTAACCCTAACCCATACCCTACGCTCTACCCGAACACCTCCCCGAACCCGTACCCTAAGCCGTACCCTAACCCTCACCCTAACCCTAACCCTAACCCTAAGCTACCCTTGACTACTTCTGCCTCCAATAGATTTCCTAAGCACTAGTGTTTTAAGGAACAGGTTAAAAAGAGAATCCTAATGTGATTTCGTGATAATGGGTGTGTTCCTTATATTCTCCTCGTGTCTAAACTCTTCTCCATGGCTAGACCCCCAATAATATTCCTGTACGTGCTAAGGGGTATCTAGAGAGTGGGATAGGTTTAATAACTACCCTCACCCTAACGCGTACACTAACCCTAACCCCTACCCTAACCCTAACGCGTACCCTAATCCTAACCCGTACCCTAAACCGAGCCCTAACCCTAACACTAACCCTAACCCTAACCCTAACACATACCCTACGCCCAACCCGAACCCCTCCCTGAACCCGTACCCTAAGCCGTACCCTAACCCTCACCCTAACCCTAACCCTAAACCTAAGCTATCCTTGACTGCTTCTGCCTCCAATAGATTTCCTAAGCACTAGTGTTTTAAGGAACAGGTCAAAAAGAGAATCCTAATGTGATTTCGTGATAATGGGTGTGTTCCTTATCTTCTCCTAGTGTCTAAACTCTTCTCCATGGCTGGACCCCCAAATAATATTCCTTTACGTGCTAAGGGGTATCTAGAGAGTGGGATAGGTTTAATAACTACCCTCACCCTAACGCGTACCCTAACCCTAACCCCTACCCTAACCCTAGCGTGTACCCTAATCCTAACCCATAACCTAAACCGAGCCCTAACCCTAACACTAACTCTAACCCTAACCCTAACCCATACCCTACGCCCTACACGAACCCCTCCCTGAACCCGTACCCTAAACCGTACCCTAACCCTCACCCTAACCCTAACCCTAACCCTAAGCTACCCTTGATTGCTTCTGCCACCAATAGATTTCCTAAGCACTAGTGTTTTAAGGAACAGGTTAAAAAGAGAATCCTAATGTGATTTCGTGATAATGGGTGTGTTCCTTATCTTCTCCTAGTGTCTAAACTCTTCTCCATGGCTGGACCCCCAATAATATTCCTGTACGTGCTAAGGCGTATCTAGAGAGTGGGATAGGTTTAATAACTACCCTCACCCTAACGCGTACACTAACCCTAACCCCTACCCTAACCCTAACGCGTACCCTAATCCTAACCCGTACCCTAAACCGTACCCTAACCCTCACCCTAACCCTAACCCTAACCCTAAGCTACCCTTGACGGCTTCTGCCTCCAATAGATTTCCTAAGCACTAGTGTTTTAAGGAACAGGTTAAAAATAGAATCCTAATGTGATTTCTTGATCATGGGTGTGTTCCTTATCTTCTCCTCGTGTCTAAACTCTTCTCCATGGCTGGACCCCCAAATAATATTCCTTTACGTGCTAAGGGGTATCTAGAGAGTGGGATAGGTTTAATAACTACCCTCACCCTAACGCGTACCCTAACCCTAACCCCTACCCTAACCCTAACACGTACCCTAATCCTAACCCGTACCCTAAACCGAGCCCTAAATCTAACACTAGCCCTAACCCTAACCCTAACCCATACCCTACGCCCTACCCGAACCCCTCACCGAACCCGTACCCTAAGCCGTACCCTAACCCTCACCCTAACCCTAACCCTAACCCTAAGCTACCCTTGACTGCTTCTGCCTCCAATAGATTTCCTAAGCACTAGTGTTTTAAGGAACAGGTTAAAAAGAGAATCCTAATGTGATTTCTTGATAAAGGGTGTGTTCCTTATCTTCTCCTCGTGTCTAAACTCTTCTCCATGGCTGGACCCCCAAATAATATTCCTTTAAGTGCTAAGGGGTATCTAGAGAGTGGGATAGGTTTAATAACTACCCTCACCCTAACGCGTACCCTAACCCTAACCCCTACCCTAACCCTAACGCGTACCCTAATCCTAAACCGTACCCTAAACCGAGCCCTAAACCTAACACTAGCCCTAACCCTAACCCTAACCCATACCCTACGCTCTACCCGAACACCTCCCCGAATCCGTACCCTAAGCCGTACCCTAACCCTCACCCTAACCCTAACCCTAACCCTAAGCTACCCTTGACTACTTCTGCCTCCAATAGATTTCCTAAGCACTAGTGTTTTAAGGAAGAGGTTAAAAAGAGAATCCTAATGTGATTTCGTGATAATGGGTGTGTTCCTTATATTCTCCTCGTGTCTAAACTCTTCTCCATGGCTAGACCCCCAATAATATTCCTGTACGTGCTAAGGGGTATCTAGAGAGTGGGATAGGTTTAATAACTACCCTCACCCTAACGCGTACACTAACCCTAACCCCTACCCTAACCGTAACGCGTACCCTAATCCTAACCCGTACCCTAAACCGAGCCCTAACCCTAACACTAACCCTAACCCTAACCCTAACACATACCCTACGCCCTACCCGAACCCCTCCCTGAACCCGTACCCTAAGCCGTACCCTAACCCTCACCCTAACCCTAACCCTAACCCTAAGCTATCCTTGACTGCTTCTGCCTCCAATAGATTTCCTAAGCACTAGTGTTTTAAGGAACAGGTCAAAAAGAGAATCCTAATGTGATTTCTTGATAATGGGTGTGTTCCTTATCTTCTCCTCGTGTCTAAACTCTTCTCCATGGCTGGACCCCCAAATAATATTCCTTTACGTGCTAAGGGGTATCTAGAGAGTGGGATAGGTTTAATAACTAACCTCACCCTAACGCGTACCCTAACCCTAACCCCTACCCTAACCCTAACGCGTACCCTAATCCTAACCCGTAACCTAAACCGAGCCCTAAACCTAACACTAGCCCTAACCCTAACCCTAACCCATACCCTTCGCCCTACCCGAACCCCTGCCCGAACCCGTACCCTAAGCCATACCCTAGCCCTCACCCTAACCCTAACCCTAACACTAAGCTACCCTTGACTGCTTCTGCCTCCAATAGATTTCCTAAGCACTAGTGTTTTAAGGAACAGGTTAAAAAGAGAATCCTAATATGATTTCGTGATAATGGGTGTGTTCCTTATCTTCTCCTAGTGTCTAAACTCTTCTCCATGGCTGGACCCCCAAACAATATTCCTTTACGTGCTATGGGGTATCTAGAGAGTGGGATAGGTTTAATAACTACCCTCACCCTAACGCGTACACTAACCCTAACCCCTACCCTAACCCTAACGCGTACCCTAATCCTAACCCGTACCCTAAACCGAGCCCTAACCCTAACACTAACCCTAACCCTAACCCTAACCCATACCCTACGCCCTACCCGAACCCCTCCCCGAACCCGTACCCTAAGCCGTACCCTAACCCTCACCCTAACCCTAACCCTAACCCTAAGCTACCCTTGACTGCTTCTGCCTCCAATAGATTTCCTAAGCACTAGTGTTTTAAGGAACAGGTTAAAAAGAGAATCCTAATGTGATTTCGTGATAATGGGTGTGTTCCTTATCTTCTCCTAGTGTCTAAACTCTTCTCCATGGCTGGACCCCCAAATAATATTCCTTTACGTGCTAAGGGGTATCTAGAGAGTGGGATAGGTTTAATAACTACCCTCACCCTAACGCGTACCCTAACCCTAACCCCTACCCTAACCCTAGCGTGTACCCTAATCCTAACCCATAACCTAAACCGAGCCCTAACCCTAACACTAACTCTAACCCTAACCCTAACCCATACCCTACGCCCTACACGAACCCCTCCCTGAACCCGTACCCTAAACCGTACCCTAACCCTCACCCTAACCCTAACCCTAACCCTAAGCTACCCTTGATTGCTTCTGCCACCAATAGATTTCCTAAGCACTAGTGTTTTAAGGAACAGGTTAAAAAGAGAATCCTAATGTGATTTCGTGATAATGGGTGTGTTCCTTATCTTCTCCTAGTGTCTAAACTCTTCTCCATGGCTGGACCCCCAATAATATTCCTGTACGTGCTAAGGCGTATCTAGAGAGTGGGATAGGTTTAATAACTACCCTCACCCTAACGCGTACACTAACCCTAACCCCTACCCTAACCCTAACGCGTACCCTAATCCTAACCCGTACCCTAAACCGTACCCTAACCCTCACCCTAACCCTAACCCTAACCCTAAGCTACCCTTGACGGCTTCTGCCTCCAATAGATTTCCTAAGCACTAGTGTTTTAAGGAACAGGTTAAAAATAGAATCCTAATGTGATTTCTTGATAATGGGTGTGTTCCTTATCTTCTCCTCGTGTCTAAACTCTTCTCCATGGCTGGACCCCCAAATAATATTCCTTTACGTGCTAAGGGGTATCTAGAGAGTGGGATAGGTTTAATAACTACCCTCACCCTAACGCGTTCCCTAACCCTAACCCGTACCCTAACCCTAACGCGTAACCTAATCCTAACCCGTACCCTAAACCGAACCCTAACCCTAACACTAACTCTAACCCTAACCCTAACCCATACCCTACGCCCTACCCGAACCCCTCCCTGAACCCGTACCCTAAACCGTACCCTAACCCTCACCCTAAACCTAACCCTAACCCTAAGCTTCCCTTGACGGCTTCTGCCTCCAATAGATTTCCTAAGCAGTAGTGTTTTAAGGAACAGTTTAAAAAGAGAATCATATTGTGATTTCTTGATAATGGGTGTGTTCCTTAACTTCTCCTAGTGTCTAAACTCTTCTCCATGGCTGGACACCCAAATAATATTCCTTTACGTGCTAAGGGGTATCTAGAGAGTGGGATAGGTTTAATAACTAACCTCACCCTATCGCGTACCCTAACCCTAACCCCTACCCTAACACTATCGCGTACCCTAATCCTAACCCGTACCCTAAACCGAGCCCTAACCCTAACACTAACCCTAACCCTAACCCTAACCCATACCCTACGCCCTACCCGAACCCCTCCCCGAACCCGTACCCTAAGCCATACCCTAACCCTCACCCAAACCCTAACCCTAACCCTAAGCTACCCTTGACTGCTTCTGCCTCCAATAGATTTCCTAAGCACTAGTGTTTTAAGGAACAGGTGAAAAAGAGAATCCTAATGTGATTTCCTGATAATGGGTGTATTCCTTATCTTCTCCTCGTGTCTATACTCTTCTCCGTGGCTGGACCCCCAAATAATATACCTTTACGTGCTAAGGGGTATCTAGAGAGTGTGATAGGTTTAATAACTACCCCCACCCTAACGCGTACCCTAACCCTAACCCCTACCCTAACCCTAACGCGTACCCTAATCCTAACCCATACCCTAAACCGAGCCCTAACCCTAACACTAGCCCTAACCCTATACCTAACCCATACCCTACGCCCTAACCGAACCCCTCGCCGAACCCGTACCCTAAGCCATACCCTAACCCTCACCCTAACCCTAACCCTAACCCTAAGCTACCCTTGATTGCTTCTGCCACCAATAGATTTCCTAAGCACTAGTGTTTTAAGGAACAGGTTAAAAAGAGAATCCTAATGTGATTTCGTGATAATGGGTGTGTTCCTTATCTTCTCCTAGTGTCTAAACTCTTCTCCATGGCTGGACCCCCAATAATATTCCTGTACGTGCTAAGGCGTATCTAGAGAGTGGGATAGGTTTAATAACTACCCTCACCCTAACGCGTACACTAACCCTAACCCCTACCCTAACCCTAACGCGTACCCTAATCCTAAACCGTACCCTAAACCGAGCCCTAATCCTAACAATAACCCTAACCCTAACCCTAACCCATACCCTACGCCCTACCCGAACCCCTCCCCGAACCCGTACCCTAAGCCGTAACCTAACCCTAACCCTAACCCTAACCCTAAGCTACCCTTGACTGCTTCTGCCTCCAATAGATTTCCTAAGCACTAGTGTTTTAAGGAACAGGTTAAAAATAGAATCCTAATGTGATTTCTTGATAATGGGTGTGTTCCTTATCTTCTCCTCGTGTCTAAACTCTTCTCCATGGCTGGACCCCCAAATAATGTTCCTTTACGTGCTAAGGGGTATCTAGAGAGTGGGATAGGTTTAATAACTACCCTCACCCTAACGCGTTCCCTAACCCTAACCCCTACCCTAACCCTAACGCGTACCCTAATCCTAACCCGTACCCTAAACCGAGCCCTAACCCTAACACTAACTCTAACCCTAACCCTAACCCATACCCTACGCCCTACACGAACCCCTCCCTGAACCCGTACCCTAAACCGTACCCTAACCCTCACCCTAACCCTAACCCTAACCCTAAGCTTCCCTTGACGGCTTCTGCCTCCAATAGATTTCCTAAGCAGTAGTGTTTTAAGGAACAGTTTAAAAAGAGAATCATATTGTGATTTCTTGATAATGGGTGTGTTCCTTATCTTCTCCTAGTGTCTAAACTCTCCTCCATGGCTGGACCCCAAAATAATATTCCTTTACGTGCTAAGGGGTATCTAGAGAGTGGGATAGGTTTAATAACTAACCTCACCCTATCGCGTACCCTAACCCTAACCCCTACCCTAACACTAACGCGTACCCTAATCCTAACCCGTACCCTAAACCGAGCCCTAACCCTAACACTAACCCTAACCCTAACCCCAACCCATACCCTACGCCCTACCCGAACCCCTCCCCGAACCTGTACCCTAAGCCATACCCTAACCCTCCCCCTAACCCTAACCCTAAGCTACCATTGACTGCTTCTGCCTCCAATAGATTTCCTAAGCACTAGTGTTTTAAGGAACAGGTGAAAAAGAGAATCCTAATGTGATTTCTTGATAATGGGTGTATTCCTTATCTTCTCCTCGTGTCTAAACTCTTCTCCATGGCTGGACCCCCAAATAATATACCTTTACGTGCTAAGGGGTATCTAGAGAGTGTGAAAAGTTTAATTACTACCCCCACCCTAACGCGTACCCTAACCCTAACCCCTACCCTAACCCTAACGCGTACCCTAATCCTAACCCATACCCTAAACCGAGCCCTAACCCTAACACTAGCCCTAACCCTATACCTAACCCATACCCTACGCCCTACCCGAACCCCTCCCCGAACCCGTACCCTAAGCCATACCCTAACCCTCACCCTAACCCTAACCCTAACCCTAAGCTACCCTTGATTGCTTCTGCCACCAATAGATTTCCTAAGCACTAGTGTTTTAAGGAACAGGTTAAAAAGAGAATCCTAATGTGATTTCGTGATAATGGGTGTGTTCCTTATCTTCTCCTAGTGTCTAAACTCTTCTCCATGGCTGGACCCCCAATAATATTCCTGTACGTGCTAAGTGGTATCTAGAGAGTGGGATAGGTTTAATAACTACCCTCACCCTAACGCGTACCCTAACCCTAACCCCTACCCTAACCCTAACGCGTACCCTAATCCTAACCCGTAACCTAAACCGAGCCCTAAACCTAACACTAGCCCTAACCCTAACCATAACCCATACCCTACGCTCTACCCGAACCCCTCCCCGAACCCGTACCCTAAGCCGTACCCTAACCCTCACCCTAACCCTAACCCTAAGCTACCCTTGACTGCTTCTGCCTCCAATAGATTTCCTAAGCACTAGTGTTTTAAGGAACAGGTTAAAAAGAGAATCCTAATGTGATTTCGTGATAATGGGTGTGTTCCTTATCTTCTCCTCGTGTCTAAACTCTTCTCCATGGCTGGACCCCCAAATAATATTCCTTTACGTGCTAAGGGGTATCTAGAGAGTGGGATAGGTTTAATAACTACCCTCACCCTAAAGCGTACCCTTACCCTAACCACTACTCTAACACTAACGCGTACCCTAATCCTAACCCGTACCCTTAACCGAGCCCTAACCCTAACACTAACCCTAACCCTAACCCTAACCCATACCCTACGCCCTACCCGAACCCCTCCCCGAACCCGTACCCTAAGCCGTACCCTAACCCTCACCCTAACCCTAACCCTAACCCTAAGCTACCCTTGACTGCTTCTTCCTCCAATAGATTTCCTAAGCACTAGTGTTTTAAGGAACAGGTTAAAAAGAGAATCCTAATGTGATTTCTTGATAATGGGTGTGTTCCTTATCTTCTCCTAGTGTCTAAACTCTTCTCCATGGCTGGACCACCAAATAATATTCCTTTACGTGCTAAGGGGTATCTAGAGAGTGGGATAGGTTTAATAACTACCCTCACCCTAACGCGTACCCTAACCCTAACCCCTACCCTAACCCTAACGCGTACCCTAATCCTAACCCGTACCCTAAACCGAGCCCTAAACCTAACACTAACCCTAACCCTAACCCTAACCCATACCCTACGCCCTACCCGAACCCCTCCCCGACCCGTACCCTTAGCCATACCCTAACCCTCACCCTAACCCTAACCCTAACCCTAAGCTACCCTTGACTGCTTCTGCCTCCAATAGATTTCCTAAGCACTAGTGTTTTAAGGAACAGGTTAAAAAGAGAATCCTAATGTGATTTCGTGATAATGGGTGTGTTCCTTATCTTCTCCTCGTGTCTAAACTCTTCTCCATGGCTGGATCCCCAATAATATTCCTGTACGTGCTAAGGGGTATCTAGAGAGTGGGATAGGTTTAATAACTACCCTCACCCTAACGCGTACACTAACCCTAACCCCTACCCTAACCCTAACGCGTACCCTAATCCTAACCCGTACCCTAAACCGAGCCCTAACCCTAACACTAACTCTAACCCTAACCCTAACCCATACCCTACGCCCTACCCGAACCCCTCCCCGAACCCGTACCCTAAGCCGTACCCTAACCCTCACCCTAACCCTAACCCTAACCCTAAGCTACCCTTGACGGCTTCTGCCTCCAATAGATTTCGTAAGCACTAGTGTTTTAAGGAACAGGTTAAAAAGAGAATCCTAATGTGATTTCGTGATAATGGGTGTGTTCCTTATCTTCTCCTAGTGTCTAAACTCTTCTCCATGGCTGGACCCCCAAATAATATTCCTTTACGTGCTAAGGGGTATCTAGAGAGTGGGATAGGTTTAATAACTACCCTCACCCTAACGCGTACCCTAACCCTAACCCCTACCCTAACCCTAACGCGTACCCTAATCCTAACCCGTACCCTAAACCGAGCCCTAAACCTAACACTAACCCTAACCCTAACCCTAACCCATACCCTACGCCCTACCCGAACCCCTCCCCGACCCGTACCCTAAGCCATACCCTAACCCTCACCCTAACCCTAACCCTAACCCTAAGCTACCCTTGACTGCTTCTGCCTCCAATAGATTTCCTAAGCACTAGTGTTTTAAGGAACAGGTTAAAAAGAGAATCCTAATGTGATTTCGTGATAATGGGTGTGTTCCTTATCTTCTCCTCGTGTCTAAACTCTTCTCCATGGCTGGATCCCCAATAATATTCCTGTACGTGCTAAGGGGTATCTAGAGAGTGGGATAGGTTTAATAACTACCCTCACCCTAATGCGTACACTAACCCTAACCCCTACCCTAACCCTAACGCGTACCCTAATCCTAACCCGTACCCTAAACCGAGCCCTAACCCTAACACTAACTCTAACCCTAACCCTAACCCATACCCTACGCCCTACCCGAACCCCTCCCCGAACCCGTACCCTAAGCCGTACCCTAACCCTCACCCTATCCCTAACCCTAACCCTAAGCTACCCTTGACGGCTTCTGCCTCCAATAGATTTCGTAAGCACTAGTGTTTTAAGGAACAGGTTAAAAAGAGAATCCTAATGTGATTTCGTGATAATGGGTGTGTTCCTTATCTTCTCCTCGTGTCTAAACTCTTCTCCATGGCTGGACCCCCAAATAATATTCCTTTATGTGCTAAGGGGTATCTAGAGAGTGGGATAGGTTTAATAAATACCCCCACCCTAACGCGTACCCTAACCCTAACCCCTACCGTAACCCTAACGCGTACCCTAATCCTAACCCATAACCTAAACCGAGCCCTAACCCTAACTCTAGCCCTAACCCTATACCTAACCCATACCCTACGCCCTACCCGAACCCCTCCCCGAACCCGTACCCTAAGCCATACCCTAACCCTCACCCTAACCCTAACCCTAACCCTAAGCTACCCTTGACTGCTTCTGCCTCCAATAGATTTCCTAAGCACTAGTGTTTTAAGGAACAGGTTAAAAAGAGAATCCTAATGTGATTTCTTGATAATGGGTGTGTTCCTTATCTTCTCCTCGTGTCTAAACTCTTCTCCATGGCTGGACCCCCAAATAATATTACTTTAAGTGCTATGGGGTATCTAGAGAGTGGGACAGGTTTAATAACTACCCTCACCCTAACGCGTACCCTAACCCTAACCCCTACCCTAACCCTAACGCGTACCCTAATCCTAACCCGTACCCTAAACCGAGCCCTAACCATAACACTAACCCTAACCCTAACCCTAACACATACCCTACGCCCTACCCGAACCCCTCCCCGAACCCGTACCCTAAGCCATACCTTAGCCCTCACCCTAACCCTAACCCTAACCCTAAGCTACCCTTGACTGCTTCTGCCTCCAATAGATTTCCTAAGCACTATTGTTTTAAGGACCAGGTTAAAAAGAGAATCCTAATGTGATTTCGTGATAATGGGTGTGTTCCTTATCTTCTCCTAGTGTCTAAACTCTTCTCCATGGCTGGACCCCCAAATAATATTCCTTTACGTGCTAAGGGGTATCTAGAGAGTGGGATAGGTTTAATAACTACCCTCACCCTAACGCGTACCCTAACCCTAACCCCTACCCTAACCCTAACGCGTACCCTAATCCTAACCCGTACCCTAAACCGAGCCCTAACCCTAACACTAACACTAACCCTAACCCTAACCCATACCCTACGCCCTACCCGAACCCCTCCCCGAACCCGTACCCTAAGCCGTACCCTAACCGTCACCGTAACCCCAACCCTAACCCTAAGCTACCCTTGACTGCTTCTGCCTCCAATAGATTTCCTAAGCACTAGTGTTTTAAGGAACAGTTTAAAAAGAGAATCATATTGTGATTTCTTGATAATGGGTGTGTTCCTTATCTTCTCCTATTGTCTAAACTCTTCTCCATGGCTGGACCCCCAAATAATATTCCTTTACGTGCTAAGGGGTATCTAGAGAGTGGGATAGGTTTAATAACTACCCTCACCCTAAAGCGTACCCTAACCCTAACCACTACCCTAACACTAACGCGTACCCTAATCCTAACCCGTACCCTAAACCGAGCCCTAACCCTAACACTAGCCCTAACCCTAACCTTAACCCATACCCTACGCTCTACCCGAACCCCTCCCCGAACCCGTACCCTAAGCCGTACCCTAACCCTCACCCTAACCCTAACCCTAACCCTAAGCTACCCTTGACTGCTTCTGCCTCCAATAGATTTCCTAAGCACTAGTGTTTTAAGGAACAGGTTAAAAAGAGAATCCTAATGTGATTTCGTGATAATGGGTGTGTTCCTTATCTTCTCCTCGTGTCTAAACTCTTCTCCATGGCTAGACCCCCAATAATATTCCTGTACGTGCTAAGGGGTATCTAGAGAGTGGGATAGGTTTAATAACTACCCTCACCCTAACGCGTACACTAACCCTAACCCCTACCCTAACCCTAACGCGTACCCTAATCCTAACCCGTATCCTAAACCGAGCCCTAACCCTAACACTAACCCTAACCCTAACCCTAACCCATACCCTACGCCCTACCCGAACCCCTCCCCGAACCCGTACCCTAAGCCGTACCCTAACCCTCACCCTAACCCTAAGCTACCCTTGACTGCTTCTGCCTCCAATAGATTTCCTAAGCACTAGTGTTTTAAGGAACAGGTTTAAAAGAGAATCCTAATGTGATTTCGTGATAATGGGTGTGTTCCTTATCTTCTCCTAGTGTCTAAACTCTTATCCATGGCTGGACCCCCAAATAATATTCCTTTACGTGCTAAGGGGTATCTAGAGAGTGGGATAGGTTTAATAACTACCCTCACCCTAACGCGTACCCTAACCCTAACCCCTACCCTAACCCTAGCGTGTACCGTAATCCTAACCCGTACCCTAAACCGAGCCCTAACCCTAACACTAACTATAACCCTAACCCTAACCCATACCCTACGCCCTACCCGAACCCCTCCCTGAACCCGTACCCTAAACCGTACCCTAACCCTCACCCTAACCCTAACCCTAACCCTAAGCTACCCTTGACGGCTTCTGCCTCCAATAGATTTCCTAAGCACTAGTGTTTTAAGGAACAGGTTAAAAATAGAATCCTAATGTGATTTCTTGATAATTGGTGTGTTCCTTATCTTCTCCTCGTGTCTAAACTCTTCTCCATGGCTGGACCCCCAAATAATATTCCTTTACGTGCTAAGGGGTATCTAGAGAGTGGGATAGGTTTAATAACTACCCTCACCCTAACGCGTTCCCTAACCCTAACCCCTACCCTAACCCTAACGCGTACCCTAATCCTAACCCGTACCCTAAACCGAGCCCTAACCCTAACACTAACTCTAACCCTAACCCTAACCCATACCCTACGCCCTACCCGAACCCCTCCCCGAACCCGTAACCTAAGCCGTACCCTAACCCTCACCCTAACCCTAACCCTAACCCTAAGCTACCCTTGACTGCTTCTGCCTCCAATAGATTTCCTAAGCACTAGTGTTTTAAGGAACAGGTTAAAAAGAGAATCCTAATGTGATTTCTTGATAATGGGTGTGTTCCTTATCTTCTCCTCGTGTCTAAACTCTTCTCCATGGCTGGACCCCCAAATAATATTCCTTTACGTGCTAAGGGGTATCTAGAGAGTGGGATAGGTTTAATAACTAACCTCACCCTAACGCGTACCCTAACCCTAACCCCTACCCTAACCCTAACGCGTACCCTAATCCTAACCCGTACCCTAAACCGAGCCCTAAACCTAACACTAGCCCTAACCCTAACCCTAACCCATACCCTTCGCCTTACCCGAACCCCTCCCCGAACCCGTACCCTAAGCCATACCCTAGCCCTCACCGTAACCCTAACCCTAACACTAAGCTACCCTTGACTGCTTCTGCCTCCAATAGATTTCCTAAGCACTAGTGTTTTAAGGAACAGGTTAAAAAGAGAATCCTAATATGATTTCGTGATAATGGGTGTGTTCCTTATCTTCTCCTAGTGTCTAAACTCTTCTCCATGGCTGGACCCCCAAACAATATTCCTTTACGTGCTAAGGGGTATCTAGAGAGTGGGATAGGTTTAATAACTACCCTCACCCTAACGCGTACACTAACCCTAACCCCTACCCTAACCCTAACGCGTACCCTAATCCTAACCCGTACCCTAAACCGAGCCCTAACCCTAACACTAACCCTAACCCTAACCCTATCCCATACCCTACGCCCTACCCGAACCCCTCCCCGAACCCGTACCCTAAGCCGTACCCTAACCCTCACCCTAACCCTAACGCTAACCCTAAGCTACCCTTGACTGCTTCTGCCTCCAAAAGATTTCCTAAGCACTAGTGTTTTAAGGAACAGGTTAAAAAGAGAATCCTAATGTGATTTCGTGATAATGGGTGTGTTCCTTATCTTCTCCTAGTGTCTAAACTCTTCTCCATGGCTGGACCCCCAAATAATATTCCTTTACGTGCTAAGGGGTATCTAGAGAGTGGGATAGGTTTAATAACTACCCTCACCCTAACGCGTACCCTAACCCTAAACCCTACCCTAACCCTAGCGTGTACCCTAATCCTAACCCGTACCCTAAACCGAGCCCTAACCCTAACACTAACTATAACCCTAACCCTAACCCATACCCTACGCCCTACCCGAACCCCTCCCTGAACCCGTACCCTAAACCGTACCCTAACCCTCACCCTAACCCTAACCCTAACCCTAAGCTACCCTTGACGGCTTCTGCCTCCAATAGATTTCCTAAGCACTAGTGTTTTAAGGAACAGGTTAAAAAGAGAATCCTAATGTGATTTCGTGATAATGGGTGTGTTCCTTATCTTCTCCTAGTGTCTAAACTCTTCTCCATGGCTGGACCCCCAATAATATTCCTGTACGTGCTAAGGGGTATCTAGAGAGTGTGATAGGTTTAATAACTACCCTCACCCTAACGCGTACACTAACCCTAACCCCTACCCTAACACTAACGCGTACCCTAATCCTAACCCGTACCCTAAACCGAGCCCTAATCCTAACAATAACCCTAACCCTAACCCTAACCCTAACCCTAACCCTAACCCATACCCTACGCCCTACCCGAAACCCTCCCCGAACCCGTACCCTAAGCCATACCCTAACCCTCACCCTAACCCTAACCCTAACCCTAAGCTACCCTTGACTGCTTCTGCCTCCAATAGATTTCCTAAGCACTAGTGTTTTAAGGAACAGGTTAAAAAGAGAATCCTAATGTGATTTCGTGATAATGGGTGTGTTCCTTATCTTCTCCTCGTGTCTAAACTCTTCTCCATGGCTGGACCCCCAATAATATTCCTGTACGTGCTAAGGGGTATCTAGAGAGTGGGATAGGTTTAATAACTACCCTCACCCTAACGCGTACACTAACCCTAACCCCTACCCTAACCCTAACGCGTACCCTAATCCTAACCCGTACCCTAAACCGAGCCCTAACCCTAACACTAACTCTAACCCTAACCCTAACCCATACCCTACGCCCTACCCGAACCCCTCCCCGAACCCGTACCCTAAGCCGTACCCTAACCCTCACCCTAACCCTAACCCTAACCCTAAGCTACCCTTGACGGCTTCTGCCTCCAATAGATTTCGTAAGCACTAGTGTTTTAAGGAACAGGTTAAAAAGAGAATCCTAATGTGATTTCTTGATAATGGGTGTGTTCCTTATCTTCTCCTAGTGTCTAAACTCTTCTCCAAATCTGGACCCCCAAATAATATTCCTTTACGTGCTAAGGGGTATCTAGAGAGTGGGATAGGTTTAATAACTACCCTCACCCTAAAGCGTACCCTAACCCTAACCACTACCCTAACACTAACGCGTACCCTAATCCTAACCCGTACCCTTAACCGAGCCCTAAACCTAACACTAAACCTAACCCTAACCCTTACCCATACCCTACGCCCTACCCGAACCCCTCCCCGAACCCGTAACCTAAGCCGTACCCTAACCCTCACCCTAACCCTAACCCTAAGCTACCCTTGACTGCTTCTGCCTCCAATAGATTTCCTAAGCACTAGTGTTTTAAGGAACAGGTTAAAAATAGAATCCTAATGTGATTTCTTGATAATGGGTGTGTTCCTTATCTTCTCCTCGTGTCTAAACTCTTCTCCATGGCTGGACCCCCAAATAATATTCCTTTACGTGCTAAGGGGTATCTAGAGAGTGGGATAGGTTTAATAACTACCCTCACCCTAAAGCGTACCCTTACCCTAACCACTACCCTAACACTAACGCGTACCCTAATCCTAACCCGTACCCTTAACCGAGCCCTAACCCTAACACTAACCCTAACCCTAACCCTAACCCATACCCTACGCCCTACCCGAACCCCTCCCCGAACCGGTACCCTAAGCCATACCCTAACCCTCACCCTAACCCTAACACTAACCCTAAGCTACCCTTGACTGCTTCTGCCTCCAATAGATTTCCTAAGCACTAGTGTTTTAAGGAACAGGTTAAAAAGAGAATCCTAATGTGATTTCGTGATAATGGGTGTGTTCCTTATCTTCTCCTAGTGTCTAAACTCTTCTCCATGGCTGGACCCCCAATAATATTCCTGTACGTGCTAAGGGGTATCTAGAGAGTGTGATAGGTTTAATAACTACCCTCACCCTAACGCGTACACTAACCCTAACCCCTACCCTAACCCTAACGCGTACCCTAATCCTAACCCGTACCCTAAACCGAGCCCTAATCCTAACAATAACCCTAACCCTAACCCTAACCCTAACCCTAACCCTAACCCATACCCTACGCCCTACCCGAAACCCTCCCCGAACCCGTACCCTAAGCCGTACCCTAACCCTAACCCTAACCCTAACCCTAAGCTACCCTTGACTGCTTCTGCCTCCAATAGATTTCCTAAGCACTAGTGTTTTAAGGAACAGGTTAAAAATAGAATCCTAATGTGATTTCTTGATAATGGGTGTGTTCCTTATCTTCTCCTCGTGTCTAAACTCTTCTCCATGGCTGGACCCCCAAATAATATTCCTTTACGTGCTAAGGGGTATCTAGAGAGTGGGATAGGTTTAATAACTACCCTCACCCTAAAGCGTACCCTTACCCTAACCACTACCCTAACACTAACGCGTACCCTAATCCTAACCCGTACCCTTAACCGAGACCTAACCCTAACACTAACCCTAACCGTAACCCTAACCCATACCCTACGCCCTACCCGAACCCCTCCCCGAACCCGTACCCTAAGCCGTACCCTAACCCTCACCCTAACCCTAACCCTAACCCTAAGCTACCCTTGACTGCTTCTTCCTCCAATAGATTTCCTAAGCACTAGTGTTTTAAGGAACAGGTTAAAAAGAGAATCCTAATGTGATTTCGTGATAATGGGTGTGTTCCTTATCTTCTCCTCGTGTCTAAACTCTTCTCCATGGCTGGACCCCCAAATAATATTCCTTTAAGTGCTAAGGGGTATCTAGAGAGTGGGATAGGTTTAATAACTACCCTCACCCTAACGCGTACCCTAACCCTAACCCCTACCCTAACCCTAACGCGTACCCTAATCCTAACCCGTACCCTAAACCGAGCCCTAAACCTAACACTAGCCCTAACCCTAACCCTAACCCATACCCTACGCTCTACCCGAACCCCTCCCCGAACCCGTACCCTAAGCCGTACCCTAACCCTCACCCTAACCCTAACCCTAACCCTAAGCTACCCTTGACTGCTTCTGCCTCCAATAGATTTCCTAAGCACTAGTGTTTTAAGGAACAGGTTAAAAAGAGAATCCTAATGTGATTTCGTGATAATGGGTGTGTTCCTTATCTTCTCCTCGTGTCTAAACTCTTCTCCATGGCTGGACACCCAAATAATATTCCTTTACGTGCTAAGGGGTATCTAGAGAGTGGGATAGGTTTAATAACTACCCTCACCCTAAAGCGTACCCTTACCCTAACCACTACCCTAACACTAACGCGTACCCTAATCCTAAACTGTACCCTTAACCGAGCCCTAACCCTAACACTAACCCTAACCCTAACCCTAACCCATACCCTACGCCCTACACGAACCCCTCCCCGAACCCGTACCCTAAGCCGTACCCTAACCCTCACCCTAACCCTAACCCTAACCCTAAGCTACCCTTGACTGCTTCTTCCTCCAATAGATTTCCTAAGCACTAGTGTTTTAAGGAACAGGTTAAAAAGAGAATCCTAATGTGATTTCTTGATAATGGGTGTGTTCCTTATCTTCTCCTCGTGTCTAAACTCTTCTCCATGGCTGGACCCCCAAATAATATTCCTTTTCGTGCTAAGGGGTATCTAGAGAGTGGGATAGGTTTAATAACTACCCTCACCCTAACGCGTACCCTAACCCTAACCCCTACCCTAACCCTAACGCGTACCCTAATCCTAACCCGTATCCTAAACCGAGCCCTAAACCTAACACTAGCCCTAACCCAACCCTAACCCATACCCTACGCTCTACCCGAACCCCTCCCCGAACCCGTACCCTAAGCCGTACCCTAACCCTCACCCTAACCCTAACCCTAACCCTAAGCTACCCTTGACTGCTTCTGCCTCCAATAGATTTCCTAAGCACTAGTGTTTTAAGGAACAGGTTTAAAAAGAGAATCCTAATGTGATTTCATGATAATGGGTGTGTTCCTTATCTTCTCCTCGTGTCTAAACTCTTCTCCATGGCTGGACCCCCAAATAATATTCCTTTACGTGCTAAGGGGTATCTAGAGAGTGGGATAGGTTTAATAACTACTCCCACCCTAACGCGTACCCTAACCCTAACCCCTACCCTAACCCTAACGCGTACCCTAATCCTAACCCGTACCCTAAACCGAGCCCTAAACCTAACACTAACCCTAACCCTAACCCATACCCTACGCCCTACCCGAACCCCTCCCCGAACCCGTACCCTAAGCCATACCCTAACCCTCACCCTAACCCTAACCCTAACCCTAAGCTACCCTTGACTGCTTCTGCCTCCAATAGATTTCCTAAGCACTAGTGTTTTAAGGAACAGGTTAAAAAGAGAATCCTAATGTGATTTCGTGATAATGGGTGTGTTCCTTATCTTCTCCTCGTGTCTAAACTCTTCTCCATGGCTGGACCCCCAATAATATTCCTGTACGTGCTAAGGGGTATCTAGAGAATGGGATAGGTTTAATAACTACCCTCACCCTAACGCGTACACTAACCCTAACCCCTACCCTAACCCTAACGCGTACCCTAATCCTAACCCGTACCCTAAACCGAGCCCTAACCCTAACACTAACTCTAACCCTAACCCTAACACATACCCTACGCCCTACCCGAACCCCTCCCCGAACCCGTACCCTAAGCCGTACCCTAACCCTCACCCTAACCCTAACCCTAACCCTAAGCTACCCTTGACGGCTTCTGCCTCCAATAGATTTCGTAAGCACTAGTGTTTTAAGGAACAGGTTAAAAAGAGAATCCTAATGTGATTTCGTGATAATGGGTGTGTTCCTTATCTTCTCCTAGTGTCTAAACTCTTCTCCAAATCTGGACCCCCAAATAATATTCCTTTACGTGCTAAGGGGTATCTAGAGAGTGGGATAGGTTTAATAACTACCCTCACCCTAAAGCGTACCCTAACCCTAACCACTACCCTAACACTAACGCGTACCCTAATCCTAACCCGTACCCTTAACCGAGCCCTAAACCTAACACTAAACCTAACCCTAACCCTTACCCATACCCTACGCCCTACCCGAACCCCTCCCCGAACCCGTAACCTAAGCCGTACCCTAACCCTCACCCTAACCCTAACCCTAACCCTAAGCTACCCTTGACTGCTTCTGCCTCCAATAGATTTCCTAAGCACTAGTGTTTTAAGGAACAGGTTAAAAAGAGAATCCTAATGTGATTTCTTGATAATGGGTGTGTTCCTTATCTTCTCCTCGTGTCTAAACTCTTCTCCATGGCTGGACCCCCAAATAATATTCCTTTACGTGCTAAGGGGTATCTAGAGAGTGGGATAGGTTTAATAACTACCCTCACCCTAACGCGTTCCCTAACCCTAACCCCTACCCTAACCCTAACGCGTACCCTAATCCTAACCCGTACCCTAAACCGAGCCCTAACCCTAACACTAGCCCTAACCCTAACCCTAACCAATACCCTACGCCCTACCCGAACCCCTCCCCGAACCCGTACCCTAAGCCGTACCCTAACCCTCACCCTAACCCTAAGCTACCCTTGACTGCTTCTGCCTCCAATAGATTTCCTAAGCACTAGTGTTTTAAGGAACAGGTTAAAAAGAGAATCCTAAAGTGATTTCGTGATAATGGGTGTGTTCCTTATCTTCTCCTAGTGTCTAAACACTTCTCCATAGCTGGACCCCCAATAATATTCCTGTACGTGCTAAGGGGTATCTAGAGAGTGGGATAGGTTTAATAACTACCCTCACCCTAACGCGTACACTAACCCTAACCCCTACCCTAACCCTAACGCGTACCCTAATCCTAACCCGTACCCTAAACCGAGCCCTAACCCTAACACTAACCCTAACCCTAACCCTAACCCATACCCTACGCCCTACCCGAAACCCTCCCCGAACCCGTACCCTAAGCCGTACCCTAACCCTCACCCTAACCCTAACCCTAAGCTACCCTTGACTGCTTCTGCCTCCAATAGATTTCCTAAGCACTAGTGTTTTAAGGAACAGGTTAAAAAGAGAATCCTAATGTGATTTCGTGATAATGGGTGTGTTCCTTATCTTCTCCTCGTGTCTAAACTCTTCTCCATGGCTGGACGCCCAAATAATATTCCTTTATGTGCTAAGGGGTATCTAGAGAGTGTGATAGGTTTAATAACTACCCTCACCCTAACACGTACCCTAACCCTAACCCCTACCCTAACCCTAACGCGTACCCTAATCCTAACCCGTACCCTAAACCGAGCCCTAACCATAACACTAACCCTAACCCTAACCCTAACCCATACCCTACGCCCTACCCGAACCCCTCCCCGAACCCGTACCCTAAGCCGTACCCTAACCCTCACCCTAACCCTAACCCTAACCCTAAGCTACCCTTGACGGCTTCTGCCTCCAATAGATTTCCTAAGCACTAGTGTTTTAAGGAACAGGTTAAAAAGAGAATCCTAATGTGATTTCTTGATAATGGGTGTGTTCCTTATCTTCTCCTAGTGTCTAAACTCTTCTCCATGGCTGGACCCCCAAATAATATTCCTTTACGTGCTAAGGGGTATCTAGAGAGTGGGATAGGTTTAATAACTAACCTCACCCTAAAGCGTACCCTTACCCTAACCACTACCCTAACACTAACGCGTACCCTAATCCTAACCCGTACCCTTAACCGAGCCCTAACCCTAACACTAACCCTAACCCTAACACTAACCCATACCCTACGCCCTACCCGAACCCCTCCCCGAACCCGTACCCTAAGCCGTACCCTAACCCTCACCCTAACCCTAACCCTAACCCTAAGCTACCCTTGACTGCTTCTTCCTCCAATAGATTTCCTAAGCACTAGTGTTTTAAGGAACAGGTTAAAAAGAGAATCCTAATGTGATTTCTTGATAATGGGTGTGTTCCTTATCTTCTCCTCGTGTCTAAACTCTTCTCCATGGCTGGACCCCCAAATAATATTCCTTTACGTGCTAAGGGGTATCTAGAGAGTGGGATAGGTTTAAAACTACTCCCACCCTAACGCGTACCCTAACCCTAACCCCTACCCTAACCCTAACGCGTACCCTAATCCTAACCCGTACCCTAAACCGAGCCCTAAACCTAACACTAACCCTAACCCTAACCCTAACCCATACCCTACGCCCTACCCGAACCCCTCCCCGAACCCGTACCCTAAGCCATACCCTAACCCTCACCCTAACCCTAACCCTAACCCTAAGCTACCCTTGACTGCTTCTGCCTCCAATAGATTTCCTAAGCACTAGTGTTTTAAGGAACAGGTTAAAAAGAGAATCCTAATGTGATTTCGTGATAATGGGTGTGTTCCTTATCTTCTCCTCGTGTCTAAACTCTTCTCCATGGCTGGATCCCCAATAATATTCCTGTACGTGCTAAGGGGTATCTAGAGAGTGGGATAGGTTTAATAACTACCCTCACCCTAACGCGTACACTAACCCTAACCCCTACCCTAACCCTAACGCGTACCCTAATCCTAACCCGTACCCTAAACCGAGCCCTAACCCTAACACTAACTCTAACCCTAACCCTAACCCATACCCTACGCCCTACCCGAACCCCTCCCCGAACCCGTACCCTAAGCCGTACCCTAACCCTCACCCTAACCCTAACCCTAACCCTAAGCTACCCTTGACGGCTTCTGCCTCCAATAGATTTCGTAAGCACTAGTGTTTTAAGGAACAGGTTAAAAAGAGAATCCTAATGTGATTTCGTGATAATGGGTGTGTTCCTTATCTTCTCCTAGTGTCTAAACTCTTCTCCATGGCTGGACCCCCAAATAATATTCCTTTATGTGCTAAGGGGTATCTAGAAAGTGGGATAGGTTTAATAAATACCCCCACCCTAACGCGTACCCTAACCCTAACCCCTACCGTAACCCTAACGCGTACCCTAATCCTAACCCATAACCTAAACCGAGCCCTAACCCTAACTCTAGCCCTAACCCTATACCTAACCCATACCCTACGCCCTACCCGAACCCCTCCCCGAACCCGTACCCTAAGCCATACCCTAACCCTCACCCTAACCCTAACCCTAACCCTAAGCTACCCTTGACTGCTTCTGCCTCCAATAGATTTCCTAAGCACTAGTGTTTTAAGGAACAGGTTAAAAAGAGAATCCTAATGTGATTTCTTGATAATGGGTGTGTTCCTTATCTTCTCCTCGTGTCTAAACTCTTCTCCATGGCTGGACCCCCAAATAATATTACTTTAAGTGCTATGGGGTATCTAGAGAGTGGGATAGGTTTAATAACTACCCTCACCCTAACGCGTACCCTAACCCTAACCCCTACCCTAACCCTAACGCGTACCCTAATCCTAACCCGTACCCTAAACCGAGCCCTAACCATAACACTAACCCTAACCCTAACCCTAACACATACCCTACGCCCTACCCGAACCCCTCCCCGAACCCGTACCCTAAGCCATACCTTAGCCCTCACCCTAACCCTAACCCTAACCCTAAGCTACCCTTGACTGCTTCTGCCTCCAATAGATTTCCTAAGCACTATTGTTTTAAGGACCAGGTTAAAAAGAGAATCCTAATGTGATTTCGTGATAATGGGTGTGTTCCTTATCTTCTCGTAGTGTCTAAACTCTTCTCCATGGCTGGACCCCCAAATAATATTCCTTTACGTGCTAAGGGGTATCTAGAGAGTGGGATAGGTTTAATAACTACCCTCACCCTAACGCGTACCCTAACCCTAACCCCTACCCTAACCCTAACGCGTACCCTAATCCTAACCCGTACTCTAAACCGAGCCCTAACCCTAACACTAACTCTAACCCTAACCCTAACCCATACCCTACGCCCTACCCGAACCCCTCCCCGAACCCGTACCCTAAGCCGTACCCTAACCGTCACCGTAACCCCAACCCTAACCCTAAGCTACCCTTGACTGCTTCTGCCTCCAATAGATTTCCTAAGCACTAGTGTTTTAAGGAACAGTTTAAAAAGAGAATCATATTGTGATTTCTTGATAATGGGTGTGTTCCTTATCTTCTCCTATTGTCTAAACTCTTCTCCATGGCTGGACCCCCAAATAATATTCCTTTACGTGCTAAGGGGTATCTAGAGAGTGGGATAGGTTTAATAACTACCCTCACCCTAAAGCGTACCCTAACCCTAACCACTACCCTAACACTAACGCGTACCCTAATCCTAACCCGTACCCTAAACCGAGCCCTAACCCTACCACTAGCCCTAACCCTAACCTTAACCCATACCCTACGCTCTACCCGAACCCCTCCCCGAACCCGTACCCTAAGCCGTACCCTAACCCTCACCCTAACCCTAACCCTAACCCTAAGCTACCCTTGACTGCTTCTGCCTCCAATAGATTTCCTAAGCACTAGTGTTTTAAGGAACAGGTTAAAAAGAGAATCCTAATGTGATTTCGTGATAATGGGTGTGTTCCTTATCTTCTCCTCGTGTCTAAACTCTTCTCCATGGCTAGACCCCCAATAATATTCCTGTACGTGCTAAGGGGTATCTAGAGAGTGGGATAGGTTTAATAACTACCCTCACCCTAACGCGTACACTAACCCTAACCCCTACCCTAACCCTAACGCGTACCCTAATCCTAACCCGTACCCTAAACCGAGCCCTAACCCTAACACTAACCCTAACCCTAACCCTAACCCATACCCTACACCCTACCCGAACCCCTCCCCGAACCCGTACCCTAAGCCGTACCCTAACCCTCACCCTAACCCTAAGCTACCCTTGACTGCTTCTGCCTCCAATAGATTTCCTAAGCACTAGTGTTTTAAGGAACAGGTTTAAAAGAGAATCCTAATGTGATTTCGTGATAATGGGTGTGTTCCTTATCTTCTCCTAGTGTCTAAACTCTTATCCATGGCTGGACCCCCAAATAATATTCCTTTACGTGCTAAGGGGTATCTAGAGAGTGGGATAGGTTTAATAACTACCCTCACCCTAACGCGTACCCTAACCCTAACCCCTACCCTAACCCTAGCGTGTACCCTAATCCTAACCCGTACCCTAAACCGAGCCCTAACCCTAACACTAACTATAACCCTAACCCTAACCCATACCCTACGCCCTACCCGAACCCCTCCCTGAACCCGTACCCTAAACCGTACCCTAACCCTCACCCTAACCCTAACCCTAACCCTAAGCTACCCTTGACGGCTTCTGCCTCCAATAGATTTCCTAAGCACTAGTGTTTTAAGGAACAGGTTAAAAATAGAATCCTAATGTGATTTCTTGATAATTGGTGTGTTCCTTATCTTCTCCTCGTGTCTAAACTCTTCTCCATGGCTGGACCCCCAAATAATATTCCTTTACGTGCTAAGGGGTATCTAGAGAGTGGGATAGGTTTAATAACTACCCTCACCCTAACGCGTTCCCTAACCCTAACCCCTACCCTAACCCTAACGCGTACCCTAATCCTAACCCGTACCCTAAACCGAGCCCTAACCCTAACACTAACTCTAACCCTAACCCTAACCCATACCCTACGCCCTACCCGAACCCCTCCCCGAACCCGTAACCTAAGCCGTACCCTAACCCTCACCCTAACCCTAACCCTAACCCTAAGCTACCCTTGACTGCTTCTGCCTCCAATAGATTTCCTAAGCACTAGTGTTTTAAGGAACAGGTTAAAAAGAGAATCCTAATGTGATTTCTTGATAATGGGTGTGTTCCTTATCTTCTCCTCGTGTCTAAACTCTTCTCCATGGCTGGACCCCCAAATAATATTCCTTTACGTGCTAAGGGGTATCTAGAGAGTGGGATAGGTTTAATAACTAACCTCACCCTAACACGTACCCTAACCCTAACCCCTACCCTAACCCTAACGCGTACCCTAATCCTAACCCGTACCCTAAACCGAGCCCTAAACCTAACACTAGCCCTAACCCTAACCCTAACCCATACCCTTCGCCTTACCCGAACCCCTCCCCGAACCCGTACCCTAAGCCATACCCTAGCCCTCACCGTAACCCTAACCCTAACACTAAGCTACCCTTGACTGCTTCTGCCTCCAATAGATTTCCTAAGCACTAGTGTTTTAAGGAACAGGTTAAAAAGAGAATCCTAATATGATTTCGTGATAATGGGTGTGTTCCTTATCTTCTCCTCGTGTCTAAACTCTTCTCCATGGCTGGACCCCCAAACAATATTCCTTTACGTGCTAAGGGGTATCTAGAGAGTGGGATAGGTTTAATAACTACCCTCACCCTAACGCGTACACTAACCCTAACCCCTACCCTAACCCTAACGCGTACCCTAATCCTAACCCGTACCCTAAACCGAGCCCTAACCCTAACACTAACCCTAACCCTAACCTTAACCCATACCCTACGCCCTACCCGAACCCCTCCCCGAACCCGTACCCTAAGCCGTACCCTAACCCTCACCCTAACCCTAACGCTAACCCTAAGCTACCCTTGACTGCTTCTGCCTCCAATAGATTTCCTAAGCACTAGTGTTTTAAGGAACAGGTTAAAAAGAGAATCCTAATGTGATTTCGTGATAATGGGTGTGTTCCTTATCTTCTCCTAGTGTCTAAACTCTTCTCCATGGCTGGACCCCCAAATAATATTCCTTTACGTGCTAAGGGGTATCTAGAGAGTGGGATAGGTTTAATAACTACCCTCACCCTAACGCGTACCCTAACCCTAACCCCTACCCTAACCCTAGCGTGTACCCTAATCCTAACCCGTACCCTAAACCGAGCCCTAACCCTAACACTAACTATAACCCTAACCCTAACCCATACCCTACGCCCTACCCGAACCCCTCCCTGAACCCGTACCCTAAACCGTACCCTAACCCTCACCCTAACCCTAACCCTAACCCTAAGCTACCCTTGACGGCTTCTGCCTCCAATAGATTTCCTAAGCACTAGTGTTTTAAGGAACAGGTTAAAAAGAGAATCCTAATGTGATTTCGTGATAATGGGTGTGTTCCTTATCTTCTCCTAGTGTCTAAACTCTTCTCCATGGCTGGACCCCCAATAATATTCCTGTACGTGCTAAGGGGTATCTAGAGAGTGTGATAGGTTTAATAACTACCCTCACCCTAACGCGTACACTAACCCTAACCCCTACCCTAACACTAACGCGTACCCTAATCCTAACCCGTACCCTAAACCGAGCCCTAATCCTAACAATAACCCTAACCCTAACCCTAACCCTAACCCTAACCCTAACCCATACCCTACGCCCTACCCGAAACCCTCCCCGAACCCGTACCCTAAGCCGTACCCTAACCCTCACCCTAACCCTAACCCTAACCCTAAGCTACCCTTGACTGCTTCTGCCTCCAATAGATTTCCTAAGCACTAGTGTTTTAAGGAACAGGTTAAAAATAGAATCCTAATGTGATTTCTTGATAATGGGTGTGTTCCTTATCTTCTCCTCGTGTCTAAACTCTTCTCCATGGCTGGACCCCCAAATAATATTCCTTTACGTGCTAAGGGGTATCTAGAGAGTGGGATAGGTTTAATAACTACCCTCACCCTAAAGCGTACCCTTACCCTAACCACTACCCTAACACTAACGCGTACCCTAATCCTAACCCGTACCCTTAACCGAGCCCTAACCCTAACACTAACCCTAACCCTAACCCTAACCCATACCCTACGCCCTACCCGAACCCCTCCCCGAACCCGTACCCTAAGCCGTACCCTAACCCTCACCCTAACCCTAACCCTAACCCTAAGCTACCCTTGACTGCTTCTTCCTCCAATAGATTTCCTAAGCACTAGTGTTTTAAGGAACAGGTTAAAAAGAGAATCCTAATGTGATTTCGTGATAATGGGTGTGTTCCTTATATTCTCCTCGTGTCTAAACTCTTCTCCATGGCTGGACCCCCAAATAATATTCCTTTAAGTGCTAAGGGGTATCTAGAGAGTGGGATAGGTTTAATAACTACCCTCACCCTAACGCGTACCCTAACCCTAACCCCTACCCTAACCCTAACGCGTACCCTAATCCTAACCCGTACCCTAAACCGAGCCCTAAACCTAACACTAGCCCTAACCCTAACCCTAACCCATACCCTACGCTCTACCCGAACCCCTCCCCAAACCCGTACCCTAAGCCGTACCCTAACCCTCACCCTAACCCTAACCCTAACCCTAAGCTACCCTTGACTGCTTCTGCCTCCAATAGATTTCCTAAGCACTAGTGTTTTAAGGAACAGGTTAAAAAGAGAATCCTAATGTGATTTCGTGATAATGGGTGTGTTCCTTATCTTCTCCTCGTGTCTAAACTCTTCTCCATGGCTGGACCCCAAATAATATTCCTTTACGTGCTAAGGGGTATCTAGAGAGTGGGATAGGTTTAATAACTACCCTCACCCTAAAGCGTACCCTTACCCTAACCACTACCCTAACACTAACGCGTACCCTAATCCTAACCTGTACCCTTAACCGAGCCCTAACCCTAACACTAACCCTAACCCTAACCCTAACCCATACCCTACGCCCTACCCGAACCCCTCCCCGAACCCGTACCCTAAGCCGTACCCTAACCCTCACCCTAACCCTAACCCTAACCCTAAGCTACCCTTGACTGCTTCTTCCTCCAATAGATTTCCTAAGCACTAGTGTTTTAAGGAACAGGTTAAAAAGAGAATCCTAATGTGATTTCTTGATAATGGGTGTGTTCCTTATCTTCTCCTCGTGTCTAAACTCTTCTCCATGGCTGGACCCCCAAATAATATTCCTTTACGTGCTAAGGGGTATCTAGAGAGTGGGATAGGTTTAATAACTACCCTCACCCTAACGCGTACCCTTACCCTAACCCCTACCCTAACCCTAACGCGTACCCTAATCCTAACCCGTATCCTAATCCGAGCCCTAAACCTAACACTAGCCCTAACCCAACCCTAACCCATACCCTACGCTCTACCCGAACCCCTCCCCGAACCCGTACCCTAAGCCGTACCCTAACCCTCACCCTAACCCTAACCCTAACCCTAAGCTACCCTTGACTGCTTCTGCCTCCAATAGATTTCCTAAGCACTAGTGTTTTAAGGAACAGGTTTAAAAAGAGAATCCTAATGTGATTTCATGATAATGGGTGTGTTCCTTATCTTCTCCTCGTGTCTAAACTCTTCTCCATGGCTGGACCCCCAAATAATATTCCTTTACGTGCTAAGGGGTATCTAGAGAGTGGGATAGGTTTAATAACTACTCCCACCCTAACGCGTACCCTAACCCTAACCCCTACCCTAACCCTAACGCGTACCCTAATCCTAACCCGTACCCTAAACCGAGCCCTAAACCTAACACTAACCCTAACCCTAACCCTAACCCATACCCTACGCCCTACCCGAACCCCTCCCCGAACCCGTACCCTAAGCCATACCCTAACCCTCACCCTAACCCTAACCCTAACCCTAAGCTACCCTTGACTGCTTCTGCCTCCAATAGATTTCCTAAGCACTAGTGTTTTAAGGAACAGGTTAAAAAGAGAATCCTAATGTGATTTCGTGATAATGGGTGTGTTCCTTATCTTCTCCTCGTGTCTAAACTCTTCTCCATGGCTGGACCCCCAATAATATTCCTGTACGTGCTAAGGGGTATCTAGAGAGTGGGATAGGTTTAATAACTACCCTCACCCTAACGCGTACACTAACCCTAACCCCTACCCTAACCCTAACGCGTACCCTAATCCTAACCCGTACCCTAAACCGAGCCCTAACCCTAACACTAACTCTAACCCTAACCCTAACCCATACCCTACGCCCTACCCGAACCCCTCCCCGAACCCGTACCCTAAGCCGTACCCTAACCCTCACCCTAACCCTAACCCTAACCCTAAGCTACCCTTGACGGCTTCTGCCTCCAATAGATTTCGTAAGCACTAGTGTTTTAAGGAACAGGTTAAAAAGAGAATCCTAATGTGATTTCGTGATAATGGGTGTGTTCCTTATCTTCTCCTAGTGTCTAAACTCTTCTCCAAATCTGGACCCCCAAATAATATTCCTTTACGTGCTAAGGGGTATCTAGAGAGTGGGATAGGTTTAATAACTACCCTCACCCTAAAGCGTACCCTAACCCTAACCACTACCCTAACACTAACGCGTACCCTAATCCTAACCCGTACCCTTAACCGAGCCCTAAACCTAACACTAAACCTAACCCTAACCCTTACCCATACCCTACGCCCTACCCGAACCCCTCCCCGAACCCGTAACCTAAGCCGTACCCTAACCCTCACCCTAACCCTAACCCTAAGCTACCCTTGACTGCTTCTGCCTCCAATAGATTTCCTAAGCACTAGTGTTTTAAGGAACAGGTTAAAAATAGAATCCTAATGTGATTTCTTGATAATGGGTGTGTTCCTTATCTTCTCCTCGTGTCTAAACTCTTCTCCATGGCTGGACCCCCAAATAATATTCCTTTACGTGCTAAGGGGTATCTAGAGAGTGGGATAGGTTTAATAACTACCCTCACCCTAAAGCGTACCCTTACCCTAACCACTACCCTAACACTAACGCGTACCCTAATCCTAACCCGTACCCTTAACCGAGCCCTAACCCTAACACTAACCCTAACCCTAACCCTAACCCATACCCTACGCCCTACCCGAACCCCTCCCCGAACCCGTACCCTAAGCCATACCCTAACCCTCACCCTAACCCTAACACTAACCCTAAGCTACCCTTGACTGCTTCTGCCTCCAATAGATTTCCTAAGCACTAGTGTTTTAAGGAACAGGTTAAAAAGAGAATCCTAATGTGATTTCGTGATAATGGGTGTGTTCCTTATCTTCTCCTAGTGTCTAAACTCTTCTCCATGGCTGGACCCCCAATAATATTCCTGTACGTGCTAAGGGGTATCTAGAGAGTGTGATAGGTTTAATAACTACCCTCACCCTAACGCGTACACTAACCCTAACCCCTACCCTAACCCTAACGCGTACCCTAATCCTAACCCGTACCCTAAACCGAGCCCTAATCCTAACAATAACCCTAACCCTAACCCTAACCCTAACCCTAACCCTAACCCATACCCTACGCCCTACCCGAAACCCTCCCCGAACCCGTACCCTAAGCCGTACCCTAACCCTAACCCTAACCCTAACCCTAAGCTACCCTTGACTGCTTCTGCCTCCAATAGATTTCCTAAGCACTAGTGTTTTAAGGAACAGGTTAAAAATAGAATCCTAATGTGATTTCTTGATAATGGGTGTGTTCCTTATCTTCTCCTCGTGTCTAAACTCTTCTCCATGGCTGGACCCCCAAATAATATTCCTTTACGTGCTAAGGGGTATCTAGAGAGTGGGATAGGTTTAATAACTACCCTCACCCTAACGCGTACCCTTACCCTAACCACTACCCTAACACTAACGCGTACCCTAATCCTAACCCGTACCCTTAACCGAGCCCTAACCCTAACACTAACCCTAACCGTAACCCTAACCCATACCCTACGCCCTACCCGAACCCCTCCCCGAACCCATACCCTAAGCCGTACCCTAACCCTCACCCTAACCCTAACCCTAACCCTAAGCTACCCTTGACTGCTTCTTCCTCCAATAGATTTCCTAAGCACTAGTGTTTTAAGGAACAGGTTAAAAAGAGAATCCTAATGTGATTTCGTGATAATGGGTGTGTTCCTTATCTTCTCCTCGTGTCTAAACTCTTCTCCATGGCTGGACCCCCAAATAATATTCCTTTAAGTGCTAAGGGGTATCTAGAGAGTGGGATAGGTTTAATAACTACCCTCACCCTAACGCGTACCCTAACCCTAACCCCTACCCTAACCCTAACGCGTACCCTAATCCTAACCCGTACCCTAAACCGAGCCCTAAACCTAACACTAGCCCTAACCCTAACCCTAACCCATACCCTACGCTCTACCCGAACCCCTCCCCGAACCCGTACCCTAAGCCGTACCCTAACCCTCACCCTAACCCTAACCCTAACCCTAAGCTACCCTTGACTGCTTCTGCCTCCAATAGATTTCCTAAGCACTAGTGTTTTAAGGAACAGGTTAAAAAGAGAATCCTAATGTGATTTCGTGATAATGGGTGTGTTCCTTATCTTCTCCTCGTGTCTAAACTCTTCTCCATGGCTGGACCCCCAAATAATATTCCTTTACGTGCTAAGGGGTATCTAGAGAGTGGGATAGGTTTAATAACTACCCTCACCCTAAAGCGTACCCTTACCCTAACCACTACCCTAACACTAACGCGTACCCTAATCCTAAACTGTACCCTTAACCGAGCCCTAACCCTAACACTAACCCTAACCCTAACCCTAACCCATACCCTACGCCCTACACGAACCCCTCCCCGAACCCGTACCCTAAGCCGTACCCTAACCCTCACCCTAACCCTAACCCTAACCCTAAGCTACCCTTGACTGCTTCTTCCTCCAATAGATTTCCTAAGCACTAGTGTTTTAAGGAACAGGTTAAAAAGAGAATCCTAATGTGATTTCTTGATAATGGGTGTGTTCCTTATCTTCTCCTCGTGTCTAAACTCTTCTCCATGGCTGGACCCCCAAATAATATTCCTTTACGTGCTAAGGGGTATCTAGAGAGTGGGATAGGTTTAATAACTACCCTCACCCTAACGCGTACCCTAACCCTAACCCCTACCCTAACCCTAACGCGTACCCTAATCCTAACCCGTATCCTAAACCGAGCCCTAAACCTAACACTAGCCCTAACCCAACCCTAACCCATACCCTACGCTCTACCCGAACCCCTCCCCGAACCCGTACCCTAAGCCGTACCCTAACCCTCACCCTAACCCTAACCCTAACCCTAAGCTACCCTTGACTGCTTCTGCCTCCAATAGATTTCCTAAGCACTAGTGTTTTAAGGAACAGGTTTAAAAAGAGAATCCTAATGTGATTTCATGATAATGGGTGTGTTCCTTATCTTCTCCTCGTGTCTAAACTCTTCTCCATGGCTGGACCCCCAAATAATATTCCTTTACGTGCTAAGGGGTATCTAGAGAGTGGGATAGGTTTAATAACTACTCCCACCCTAACGCGTACCCTAACCCTAACCCCTACCCTAACCCTAACGCGTACCCTAATCCTAACCCGTACCCTAAACCGAGCACTAAACCTAACACTAACCCTAACCCTAACCCATACCCTACGCCCTACCCGAACCCCTCCCCGAACCCGTACCCTAAGCCATACCCTAACCCTCACCCTAACCCTAACCCTAACCCTAAGCTACCCTTGACTGCTTCTGCCTCCAATAGATTTCCTAAGCACTAGTGTTTTAAGGAACAGGTTAAAAAGAGAATCCTAATGTGATTTCGTGATAATGGGTGTGTTCCTTATCTTCTCCTCGTGTCTAAACTCTTCTCCATGGCTGGACCCCCAATAATATTCCTGTACGTGCTAAGGGGTATCTAGAGAGTGGGATAGGTTTAATAACTACCCTCACCCTAACGCGTACACTAACCCTAACCCCTACCCTAACCCTAACGCGTACCCTAATCCTAACCCGTACCCTAAACCGAGCCCTAACCCTAACACTAACTCTAACCCTAACCCTAACACATACCCTACGCCCTACCCGAACCCCTCCCCGAACCCGTACCCTAAGCCGTACCCTAACCCTCACCCTAACCCTAACCCTAACCCTAAGCTACCCTTGACGGCTTCTGCCTCCAATAGATTTCGTAAGCACTAGTGTTTTAAGGAACAGGTTAAAAAGAGAATCCTAATGTGATTTCGTGATAATGGGTGTGTTCCTTATCTTCTCCTAGTGTCTAAACTCTTCTCCAAATCTGGACCCCCAAATAATATTCCTTTACGTGCTAAGGGGTATCTAGAGAGTGGGATAGGTTTAATAACTACCCTCACCCTAAAGCGTACCCTAACCCTAACCACTACCCTAACACTAACGCGTACCCTAATCCTAACCCGTACCCTTAACCGAGCCCTAAACCTAACACTAAACCTAACCCTAACCCTTACCCATACCCTACGCCCTACCCGAACCCCTCCCCGAACCCGTAACCTAAGCCGTACCCTAACCCTCACCCTAACCCTAACCCTAACCCTAAGCTACCCTTGACTGCTTCTGCCTCCAATAGATTTCCTAAGCACTAGTGTTTTAAGGAACAGGTTAAAAAGAGAATCCTAATGTGATTTCTTGATAATGGGTGTGTTCCTTATCTTCTCCTCGTGTCTAAACTCTTCTCCATGGCTGGACCCCCAAATAATATTCCTTTACGTGCTAAGGGGTATCTAGAGAGTGGGATAGGTTTAATAACTACCCTCACCCTAACGCGTTCCCTAACCCTAACCCCTACCCTAACCCTAACGCGTACCCTAATCCTAACCCGTACCCTAAACCGAGCCCTAACCCTAACACTAGCCCTAACCCTAACCCTAACCAATACCCTACGCCCTACCCGAACCCCTCCCCGAACCCGTACCCTAAGCCGTACCCTAACCCTCACCCTAACCCTAAGCTACCCTTGACTGCTTCTGCCTCCAATAGATTTCCTAAGCACTAGTGTTTTAAGGAACAGGTTAAAAAGAGAATCCTAAAGTGATTTCGTGATAATGGGTGTGTTCCTTATCTTCTCCTAGTGTCTAAACACTTCTCCATAGCTGGACCCCCAATAATATTCCTGTACGTGCTAAGGGGTATCTAGAGAGTGGGATAGGTTTAATAACTACCCTCACCCTAACGCGTACACTAACCCTAACCCCTACCCTAACCCTAACGCGTACCCTAATCCTAACCCGTACCCTAAACCGAGCCCTAACCCTAACACTAACCCTAACCCTAACCCTAACCCATACCCTACGCCCTACCCGAAACCCTCCCCGAACCCGTACCCTAAGCCGTACCCTAACCCTCACCCTAACCCTAACCCTAAGCTACCCTTGACTGCTTCTGCCTCCAATAGATTTCCTAAGCACTAGTGTTTTAAGGAACAGGTTAAAAAGAGAATCCTAATGTGATTTCGTGATAATGGGTGTGTTCCTTATCTTCTCCTCGTGTCTAAACTCTTCTCCATGGCTGGACGCCCAAATAATATTCCTTTATGTGCTAAGGGGTATCTAGAGAGTGTGATAGGTTTAATAACTACCCTCACCCTAACACGTACCCTAACCCTAACCCCTACCCTAACCCTAACGCGTACCCTAATCCTAACCCGTACCCTAAACCGAGCCCTAACCATAACACTAACCCTAACCCTAACCCTAACCGATACCCTACGCCCTACCCGAACCCCTCCCCGAACCCGTACCCTAAGCCGTACCCTAACCCTCACCCTAACCCTAACCCTAACCCTAAGCTACCCTTGACGGCTTCTGCCTCCAATAGATTTCCTAAGCACTAGTGTTTTAAGGAACAGGTTAAAAAGAGAATCCTAATGTGATTTCTTGATAATGGGTGTGTTCCTTATCTTCTCCTAGTGTCTAAACTCTTCTCCATGGCTGGACCCCCAAATAATATTCCTTTACGTGCTAAGGGGTATCTAGAGAGTGGGATAGGTTTAATAACTAACCTCACCCTAAAGCGTACCCTTACCCTAACCACTACCCTAACACTAACGCGTACCCTAATCCTAACCCGTACCCTTAACCGAGCCCTAACCCTAACACTAACCCTAACCCTAACACTAACCCATACCCTACGCCCTACCCGAACCCCTCCCCGAACCCGTACCCTAAGCCGTACCCTAACCCTCACCCTAACCCTAACCCTAACCCTAAGCTACCCTTGACTGCTTCTTCCTACAATAGATTTCCTAAGCACTAGTGTTTTAAGGAACAGGTTAAAAAGAGAATCCTAATGTGATTTCTTGATAATGGGTGTGTTCCTTATCTTCTCCTCGTGTCTAAACTCTTCTCCATGGCTGGACCCCCAAATAATATTCCTTTACGTGCTAAGGGGTATCTAGAGAGTGGGATAGGTTTAAAACTACTCCCACCCTAACGCGTACCCTAACCCTAACCCCTACCCTAACCCTAACGCGTACCCTAATCCTAACCCGTACCCTAAACCGAGCCCTAAACCTAACACTAACCCTAACCCTAACCCTAACCCATACCCTACGCCCTACCCGAACCCCTCCCCGAACCCGTACCCTAAGCCATACCCTAACCCTCACCCTAACCCTAACCCTAACCCTAAGCTACCCTTGACTGCTTCTTCCTCTAATAGATTTTCTAAGCACTAGTGTTTTAAGGAACAGGTTAAAAAGAGAATCCTAATGTGATTTCGTGATAATGGATGTGTTCTTTATCTTCTCCTCGTGTCTAAACACTTCTCCATGGCTGGACCCCCAATAATATTCCTGTACGTTCTAAGGGGTATCTAGAGAGTGGGATAGGTTTAATAACTAACCTCACCCTAACGCGTACACTAACCCTAACCCCTACCCTAACCCTAACGCGTACCCTAATCCTAACCCGTACCCTAAACCGAGCCCTAACCCTAACACTAACCCTAACCCTAACCCTAACCCATACCCTACGCCCTACCCGAACCCCTCCCCGAACCCGTACCCTAACCCTCACCCTAACCCTAACACTAACCCTAAGCTACCCTTGACGGCTTCTGCCTCCAATAGATTTCGTAAGCACTAGTGTTTTAAGGAACAGGTTAAAAAGAGAATCCTAATGTGAATTCGCGATAATGGGTGTGTTCCTTATCTTCTCCTAGTGTCTAAACTCTTCTCCATGGCTGGACCCCCAAATAATATTCCTTTACGTGCTAAGGGGTATCTAGAGAGTGGGATAGGTTTAATAACTACCCTCACCCTAAAGCGTACCCTAACCCTAACCACTACCCTAACACTAACGCGTACCCTAATGCTAACCCGTACCCTTAACCGAGCCCTAACCCTAACACTAAACCTACCGCTAACCCTAACCCATACCCTACGCCCTACCCGAACCCCTCCCCGAACCCGTAACCTAAGCCGTACCCTAACCCTCACCCTAACCCTAACCCTAACCCTAAGCTACCCTTGACTGCTTCTGCCTCCAATAGATTTCCTAAGCACTAGTGTTTTAAGCAACAGGTTAAAAAGGGAATCCTAAAGTGATTTCGTGATAATGGGTGTGTTCCTTATCTTCTCCTCGTGTCTAAACTCTTCTCCATGGCTGGACCCCCAATAATATTCCTGTACGTGCTAAGGGGTATCTAGAGAGTGGGATAGGTTTAATAACTACCCTCACCCTAACGCGTACACTAACCCTAACCCCTACCCTAACCCTAACGCGTACCCTAATCCTAACCCGTACCCTAAACCGAGCCCTAACCCTAACACTAACTCTAACCCTAACCCTAACCCATACCCTACGCCCTACCCGAACCCCTCCCCGAACCCGTACCCTAAGCCGTACCCTAACCCTCACCCTAACCCTAACCCTAACCCTAAGCTACCCTTGACGGCTTCTGCCTCCAATAGATTTCGTAAGCACTAGTGTTTTAAGGAACAGGTTAAAAAGAGAATCCTAATGTGATTTCGTGATAATGGGTGTGTTCCTTATCTTCTCCTAGTGTCTAAACTCTTCTCCAAATCTGGACCCCCAAACAATATTCCTTTACGTGCTAAGGGGTATCTAGAGAGTGGGATAGGTTTAATAACTACCCTCACCCTAAAGCGTACCCTAACCCTAACCACTACCCTAACACTAACGCGTACCCTAATCCTAACCCGTACCCTTAACCGAGCCCTAAACCTAACACTAAACCTAACCCTAACCCTTACCCATACCCTACGCCCTACCCGAACCCCTCCCCGAACCCGTAACCTAAGCCGTACCCTAACCCTCACCCTAACCCTAACCCTAACCCTAAGCTACCCTTGACTGCTTCTGCCTCCAATAGATTTCCTAAGCACTAGTGTTTTAAGGAACAGGTTAAAAAGAGAATCCTAATGTGATTTCTTGATAATGGGTGTGTTCCTTATCTTCTCCTCGTGTCTAAACTCTTCTCCATGGCTGGACACCCAAATAATATTCCTTTACGTGCTAAGGGGTATCTAGAGAGTGGGATAGGTTTAATAACTACCCTCACCCTAACGCGTTCCCTAACCCTAACCCCTACCCTAACCCTAACGCGTACCCTAATCCTAACCCGTACCCTAAACCGAGCCCTAACCCTAACACTAGCCCTAACCCTAACCCTAACCAATACCCTACGCCCTACCCGAAACCCTCCCCGAACCCGTACCCTAAGCCGTACCCTAACCCTCACCCTAACCCTAAGCTACCCTTGACTGCTTCTGCCTCCAATAGATTTCCTAAGCACTAGTGTTTTAAGGAACAGGTTAAAAAGAGAATCCTAAAGTGATTTCGTGATAATGGGTGTGTTCCTTATCTTCTCCTAGTGTCTAAACACTTCTCCATGGCTGGACCCCCAATAATATTCCTGTACGTGCTAAGGGGTATCTAGAGAGTGGGATAGGTTTAATAACTACCCTCACCCTAACGCGTACACTAACCCTAACCCCTACCCTAACCCTAACGCGTACCCTAATCCTAACCCGTACCCTAAACCGAGCCCTAACCCTAACACTAACCCTAACCCTAACCCTAACCCATACCCTACGCCCTACCCGAAACCCTCCCCGAACCCGTACCCTAAGCCGTACCCTAACCCTCACCCTAACCCTAACCCTAACCCTAAGCTACCCTTGACGGCTTCTGCCTCCAATAGATTTCCTAAGCACTAGTGTTTTAAGGAACAGGTTAAAAAGAGAATCCTAATGTGATTTCTTGATAATGGGTGTGTTCCTTATCTTCTCCTAGTGTCTAAACTCTTCTCCATGGCTGGACCCCCAAATAATATTACTTTACGTGCTAAGGGGTATCTAGAGAGTGGGATAGGTTTAATAACTACCCTCACCCTAAAGCATACCCTAACCCTAACCACTACACTAACACTAACGCGTACCCTAATCCTAACCCGTACCCTTAACCGAGCCCTAACCCTAACACTAACCCTAACCCTAACCCTAACCCATACCGTACGCCCTACCCGAACCCCTCCCTGAACCCGTACCCTAAGTCGTACCCTAACCCTCACCCTAACCCTAACCCTAACCCTAAGCTACCCTTGACTGCTTCTTCCTCCAATAGATTTCCTAAGCACTAGTGTTTTAAGGAACAGGTTAAAAAGAGAATCCTAATGTGATTTCTTGATAATGGGTGTGTTCCTTATCTTCTCCTCGTGTCTAAACTCTTCTCCATGGCTGGACCCCCAAATAATATTCCTTTAAGTGCTAAGGGGTATCGAGAGAGTGGGATAGGTTTAATAACTACCCTCACCCTAACGCGTACCCTAACCCTAACCCCTACCCTAACCCTAACGCGTACCCTAATCCTAACCCGTACCCTAAACCGAGCCCTAAACCTAACACTAGCCCTAACCCTAACCCTAACCCATACCCTACGCCCTACCCGAACCCCTCCCCGAACCCGTACCCTAAGCCGTACCCTAACCCTCACCCTAACCCTAACCCTAAGCTACCCTTGACTGCTTCTGCCTCCAATAGATTTCCTAAGCACTAGTGTTTTAAGGAACAGGTTAAAAAGAGAATCCTAATGTGATTTCGTGATAATGGGTGTGTTCCTTATCTTCTCCTCGTGTCTAAACTCTTCTCCATGGCTGGACGCCCAAATAATATTCCTTTATGTGCTAAGGGGTATCTAGAGAGTGTGATAGGTTTAATAACTACCCTCACCCTAACACGTACCCTAACCCTAACCCCTACCCTAACCCTAACGCGTACCCTAATCCTAACCCGTACCCTAAACCGAGCCCTAACCATAACACTAACCCTAACCCTAACCCTAACCCATACCCTACGCCCTACCCGAACCCCTCCCCGAACCCGTACCCTAAGCCGTACCCTAACCCTCACCCTAACCCTAACCCTAACCCTAAGCTACCCTTGACGGCTTCTGCCTCCAATAGATTTCCTAAGCACTAGTGTTTTAAGGAACAGGTTAAAAAGAGAATCCTAATGTGATTTCTTGATAATGGGTGTGTTCCTTATCTTCTCCTAGTGTCTAAACTCTTCTCCATGGCTGGACCCCCAAATAATATTCCTTTACGTGGTAAGGGGTATCTAGAGAGTGGGATAGGTTTAATAACTAACCTCACCCTAAAGCGTACCCTTACCCTAACCACTACCCTAACACTAACGCGTACCCTAATCCTAACCCGTACCCTTAACCGAGCCCTAACCCTAACACTAACCCTAACCCTAACACTAACCCATACCCTACGCCCTACCCGAACCCCTCCCCGAACCCGTACCCTAAGCCGTACCCTAACCCTCACCCTAACCCTAACCCTAACCCTAAGCTACCCTTGACTGCTTCTTCCTCCAATAGATTTCCTAAGCACTAGTGTTTTAAGGAACAGGTTAAAAAGAGAATCCTAATGTGATTTCTTGATAATGGGTGTGTTCCTTATCTTCTCCTCGTGTCTAAACTCTTCTCCATGGCTGGACCCCCAAATAATATTCCTTTACGTGCTAAGCGGTATCTAGAGAGTGGGATAGGTTTAAAACTACTCCCACCCTAACGCGTACCCTAACCCTAACCCCTACCCTAACCCTAACGCGTACCCTAATCCTAACCCGTACCCTAAACCGAGCCCTAAACCTAACACTAACCCTAACCCTAACCCTAACCCATACCCTACGCCCTACCCGAACCCCTCCCCGAACCCGTACCCTAAGCCATACCCTAACCCTCACCCTAACCCTAACCCTAACCCTAAGCTACCCTTGACTGCTTCTTCCTCTAATAGATTTTCTAAGCACTAGTGTTTTAAGGAACAGGTTAAAAAGAGAATCCTAATGTGATTTCGTGATAATGGATGTGTTCTTTATCTTCTCCTCGTGTCTAAACACTTCTCCATGGCTGGACCCCCAATAATATTCCTGTACGTTCTAAGGGGTATCTAGAGAGTGGGATAGGTTTAATAACTAACCTCACCCTAACGCGTACACTAACCCTAACCCCTACCCTAACCCTAACGCGTACCCTAATCCTAACCCGTACCCTAAACCGAGCCCTAACCCTAACACTAACCCTAACCCTAACCCTAACCCATACCCTACGCCCTACCCGAACCCCTCCCCGAACCCGTACCCTAACCCTCACCCTAACCCTAACACTAACCCTAAGCTACCCTTGACGGCTTCTGCCTCCAATAGATTTCGTAAGCACTAGTGTTTTAAGGAACAGGTTAAAAAGAGAATCCTAATGTGAATTCGTGATAATGGGTGTGTTCCTTATCTTCTCCTAGTGTCTAAACTCTTCTCCATGGCTGGACCCCCAAATAATATTCCTTTACGTGCTAAGGGGTATCTAGAGAGTGGGATAGGTTTAATAACTACCCTCACCCTAAAGCGTACCCTAACCCTAACCACTACCCTAACACTAACGCGTACCCTAATGCTAACCCGTACCCTTAACCGAGCCCTAACCCTAACACTAAACCTACCGCTAACCCTAACCCATACCCTACGCCCTACCCGAACCCCTCCCCGAACCCGTAACCTAAGCCGTACCCTAACCCTCACCCTAACCCTAACCCTAACCCTAAGCTACCCTTGACTGCTTCTGCCTCCAATAGATTTCCTAAGCACTAGTGTTTTAAGCAACAGGTTAAAAAGGGAATCCTAATGTGATTTCTTGATAATGGGTGTGTTCCTTATCTTCTCCTCGTGTCTAAACTCTTCTCCATGCCTGGACCCCCAAATAATATTCCTTTACGTGCTAAGGGGTATCTAGAGAGTGGGATAGGTTTAATAACTACCCTCACCCTAAAGCGTACCCTAACCCTAACCACTACCCTAACACTAACGCGTACCCTAATCCTAACCCGTACCCTTAACCGAGCCCTAAGCCTAACACTAACCCTAACCCTAACCCTAACCCATACCGTACGCCCTACCCGAACCCCTCCCTGAACCCGTACCCTAAGTCGTACCCTAACCCTCACCCTAACCCTAACCCTAACCCTAAGCTACCCTTGACGGCTTCTGCCTCCAATAGATTTCCTAAGCACTAGTGTTTTAAGGAACAGGTTAAAAAGAGAATCCTAATGTGATTTCTTGATAATGGGTGTGTTCCTTATCTTCTCCTAGTGTCTAAACTCTTCTCCATGGCTGGACCCCCAAATACTATTCCTTTACGTGCTAAGGGGTATCTAGAGAGTGGGATAGGTTTAATAACTAACCTCACCCTAAAGCGTACCCTTACCCTAACCACTACCCTAACACTAACGCGTACCCTAATCCTAACCCGTACCCTTAACCGAGCCCTAACCCTAACAATAACTCTAACCCTAACACTAACCCATACCCTACGCCCTACCCGAACCCCTCCCCGAACCCGTACCCTAAGCCGTACCCTAACCCTCACCCTAACCCTAACCCTAACCGTAAGCTACCCTTGACTGCTTCTTCCTCCAATAGATTTCCTAAGCACTAGTGTTTTAAGGAACAGGTTAAAAAGAGAATCCTAATGTGATTTCTTGATAATGGGTGTGTTCCTTATCTTCTCCTCGTGTCTAAACTCTTCTCCATGCCTGGACCCCCAAATAATATTCCTTTAAGTGCTAAGGGGTATCTAGAGAGTGGGATAGGTTTAATAACTACCCTCACCCTAACGCGTACCCTAACCCTAACCCCTACCCTAACCCTAACGCGTACCCTATTCCTAAACCGTAACCTAAACCGAGCCCTAAACCTAACACTAGCCCTAACACTAACCCTAACCCATACCCTACGCTCTACCCGAACACCTCCCCGAACCCGTACCCTAAGCCGTACCCTAACCCTCACCCTAACCCTAACCCTAACCCTAAGCTACCCTTGACTGCTTCTGCCTCCAATAGATTTCCTAAGCACTAGTGTTTTAAGGAACAGGTTAAAAAGAGAATCCTAATGTGATTTCGTGATAATGGATGTGTTCTTTATCTTCTCCTCGTGTCTAAACAATTCTCCATGGCTGGACACCCAATAATATTCCTCTACGTGCTAAGGGGTATCTAGAGAGTGGGATAGGTTTAATAACTACCCTCACCCTAACGCGTACACTAACCCTAACCCCTACCCTAACCCTAACGCGTACACTAATCCTAACCCGTACTCTAAACCGAGCCCTAACCCTAACACTAACCCTAACCCTAACCCTAACCCATACCCTACGCCCTACCCGAACCCCTCCCCGAACCCGTAACCTAAGCCATACCCTAACCCTCACCCTAACCCTAACCCTAACCCTAAGCTACCCTTGACTGCTTCTGCCTCCAATAGATTTCCTAAGCACTAGTGTTTTAAGGAACAGGTTAAAAAGGGAATCCTAATGTGATTTCTTGATAATGGGTGTGTTCCTTATCTTCTCCTCGTGTCTAAACTCTTCTCCATGGCTGGACCCCCAAATAATATTCCTTTACGTGCTAAGGGGTATCTAGAGAGTGGGATAGGTTTAATAACTAACCTCACCCTAACGCGTACCCTAACCCTAACCCCTACCCTAACCCTAACGCGTACCCTAATCCTAACCCGTACCCTAAACCGAGCCCTAAACCTAACACTAGCCCTAACCCTAACCCTAACCCATACCCTACGCCCTACCCGAACCCCTCCCCGAACCCGTACCCTAAGCCATACCCTAGCCCTCACCCTAACCCTAACACTAACCCTAAGCTACCCTTGACTGCTTCTGCCTCCAATAGATTTCCTAAGCACTAGTGTTTTAAGGAACAGGTTAAAAAGAGAATCCTAATATGATTTCGTGATAATGGGTGTGTTCCTTATCTTCTCCTAGTGTCTAAACTCTTCTCCATGGCTGGACCCCCAAACAATATTCCTTTACGTGCTAAGGGGTATCTAGAGAGTCGGATAGGTTTAATAACTACCCTCACCCTAACGCGTACCCTAACTCTAACCCCTACCCTAACCCTAGCGCGTACCCTAATCCTAACCCGTACCCTAAACCGAGCCCTAACCCTAACACTAACTCTAACCCTAACCCTAACCCATAACGTACGCCCTACCCGAACCCCTCCCTGAACCCGTACCCTAAACCGTACCCTAACCCTCACCCTAACCCTAACCCTAACCCTAAGCTACCCTTGACGGCTTCTGCCTCCAATAGATTCCTAAGCACTAGTGTTTTAAGGAACAGGTTAAAAAGAGAATCCTAATGTGATTTCTTGATAATGGGTGTGTTCCTTATCTTCTCCTCGTGTCTAAACTCTTCTCCATGGCTGGACCCCCAAATAATATTCCTTTACGTGCTAAGGGGTATCTAGAGAGTGGGATAGGTTTAATAACTACCCTCACCCTAACGCGTTCCCTAACCCTAATCCCTACCCTAACCCTAACGCGTACCCTAATCCTAACCCGTACCCTAAACCGAGTCCTAACCCTAACACTAGCCCTAACCCTAACCCTAACCAATACACTACGCCCTACCAGAACCCCTCCCCGAACCCGTACCCTAAGCCGTACCCTAACCCTCACCCTAACCCTAAGCTACCCTTGACTGCTTCTGCCTCCAATAGATTTCCTAAGCACTAGTGTTTTAAGGAACAGGTTAAAAAGAGAATCCTAATGTGATTTCTTGATAATGGGTGTGTTCCTTATCTTCTCCTAGTGTCTAAACTCTTCTCCATGGCTGGACCCCCAAATAATATTCCTTTACGTGCTAAGGGGTATCTAGAGAGTGGGATAGGTTTAATAACTACCCTCACCCTATCGCGTACCCTAACCCTAACCCCTACCCTAACACTAACGCGTACCCTAATCCTAACCCGTACCCTAAACCGAGCCCTAACCCTAACACTAACCCTAACCCTAACCCTAACACATACCCTACGCCCTACCTGAAACCCTCCCCGAACCCGTACCCTAAGCCGTACCCTAACCCTCACCCTAACCCTAACCCTAACCCTAAGCTACCCTTGACGGCTTCTGCCTCCAATAGATTTCCTAAGCACTAGTGTTTTAAGGAACAGGTTAAAAAGAGAATCCTAATGTGATTTCTTGATAATGGGTGTGTTCCTTATCTTCTCCTAGTGTCTAAACTCTTCTCCATGGCTGGACCCCCAAATAATATTACTTTACGTGCTAAGGGGTATCTAGAGAGTGGGATAGGTTTAATAACTACCCTCACCCTAAAGCATACCCTAACCCTAACCACTACCCTAACACTAACGCGTACCCTAATCCTAACCCGTACCCTTAACCGAGCCCTAACCCTAACACTAACCCTAACCCTAACCCTAACCCATACCGTACGCCCTACCCGAACCCCTCCCTGAACCCGTACCCTAAGTCGTACCCTAACCCTCACCCTAACCCTAACCCTAACCCTAAGCTACCCTTGACTGCTTCTTCCTCCAATAGATTTCCTAAGCACTAGTGTTTTAAGGAACAGGTTAAAAAGAGAATCCTAATGTGATTTCTTGATAATGGGTGTGTTCCTTATCTTCTCCTCGTGTCTAAACTCTTCTCCATGGCTGGACCCCCAAATAATATTCCTTTAAGTGCTAAGGGGTATCGAGAGAGTGGGATAGGTTTAATAACTACCCTCACCCTAACGCGTACCCTAACCCTAACCCCTACCCTAACCCTAACGCGTACCCTAATCCTAACCCGTACCCTAAACCGAGCCCTAAACCTAACACTAGCCCTAACCCTAACCCGAACCCATACCCTACGCCCTACCCGAACCCCTCCCCGAACCCGTACCCTAAGCCGTACCCTAACCCTCACCCTAACCCTAACCCTAAGCTACCCTTGACTGCTTCTGCCTCCAATAGATTTCCTAAGCACTAGTGTTTTAAGGAACAGGTTAAAAAGAGAATCCTAATGTGATTTCGTGATAATGGGTGTGTTCCTTATCTTCTCCTCGTGTCTAAACTCTTCTCCATGGCTGGACGCCCAAATAATATTCCTTTACGTGCTAAGGGGTATCTAGAGAGTGGGATAGGTTTAATAACTAACCTCACCCTAAAGCGTACCCTTACCCTAACCACTACCCTAACACTAACGCGTACCCTAATCCTAAACCGTACCCTTAACCGAGCCCTAACCCTAACACTAACCCTAACCCTAACACTAACCCATACCCTACGCCCTACCCGAACCCCTCCCCGAACCCGTACCCTAAGCCGTACCCTAACCCTCACCCTAACCCTAACCCTAACCCTAAGCTACCCTTGACTGCTTCTTCCTCCAATAGATTTCCTAAGCACTAGTGTTTTAAGGAACAGGTTAAAAAGAGAATCCTAATGTGATTTCTTGATAATGGGTGTGTTCCTTATCTTCTCCTCGTGTCTAAACTCTTCTCCATGCCTGGACCCCCAAATAATATTCCTTTAAGTGCTAAGGGGTATCTAGAGAGTGGGATAGGTTTAATAACTACCCTCACCCTAACGCGTACCCTAACCCTAACCCCTACCCTAACCCTAACGCGTACCCTAATCCTAAACCGTACCCTAAACCGAGCCCTAAACCTAACACTAGCCCTAACCCTAACCCTAACCCATACCCTACGCTCTACCCGAACACCTCCCCGAACCCGTACCCTAAGCCGTACCCTAACCCTCACCCTAACTCTAACCCTAACCCTAAGCTACCCTTGACTGCTTCTGCCTCCAATAGATTTCCTAAGCACTAGTGTTTTAAGGAACAGGTTAAAAAGAGAATCCTAATATGATTTCGTGATAATGGGTGTGTTCCTTATCTTCTCCTCGTGTCTAAACTCTTCTCCATGGCTGGACCCCCAAATAATATTCCTTTACGTGCTAAGGGGTATCTAGAGAGTGGGATAGGTTTAAAACTACTCCCACCCTAACGCGTACCCTAACCCTAACCCCTACCCTAACCCTAACGCGTACCCTAATCCTAACCCGTACCCTAAACCGAGCCCTAAACCTAACACTAACCCTAACCCTAACCCTAACCCATACCCTACGCCCTACCCGAACCCCTCCCCGAACCCGTACCCTAAGCCATACCCTAACCCTCACCCTAACCCTAACCCTAACCCTAAGCTACCCTTGACTGCTTCTTCCTCTAATAGGTTTTCTAAGCACTAGTGTTTTAAGGAACAGGTTAAAATGAGAATCCTAATGTGATTTCGTGATAATGGATGTGTTCTTTATCTTCTCCTCGTGTCTAAACACTTCTCCATGGCTGGACCCCCAATAATATTCCTGTACGTTCTAAGGGGTATCTAGAGAGTGGGATAGGTTTAATAACTAACCTCACCCTAACGCGTACACTAACCCTAACCCCTACCCTAACCCTAACGCATACCCTAATCCTAACCCGTACCCTAAACCGAGCCCTAACCCTAACACTAACCCTAACCCTAACCCTAACCCATACCCTACGCCCTACCCGAACCCCTACCCGAACCCGTACCCTAAGCCGTACCCTAACCCTCACCCTAACCCTAACACTAACCCTAAGCTACCCTTGACGGCTTCTGCCTCCAATAGATTTCGTAAGCACTAGTGTTTTAAGGAACAGGTTAAAAAGAGAATCCTAATGTGAATTCGTGATAATGGGTGTGTTCCTTATCTTCTCCTAGTGTCTAAACTCTTCTCCATGGCTGGACCCCCAAATAACATTCCTTTACGTGCTAAGGGGTATCTAGAGAGTGGGATAGGTTTAATAACTACCCTCACCCTAAAGCGTACCCTAACCCTAACCACTACCCTAACACTAACGCGTACCCTAATCCTAACCCGTACCCTTAACCGAGCCCTAACCCTAACACTAAACCTACCGCTAACCCTAACCCATACCCTACGCCCTACCCGAACCCCTCCCCGAACCCGTAACCTAAGCCGTACCCTAACCCTCACCCTAACCCTAACCCTAACCCTAAGCTACCCTTGACTGCTTCTGCCTCCAATAGATTTCCTAAGCACTAGTGTTTTAAGCAACAGGTTAAAAAGGGAATCCTAATGTGATTTCTTGATAATGGGTGTGTTCCTTATCTTCTCCTCGTGTCTAAACTCTTCTCCATGGCTGGACCCCCAAATAATATTCCTTTACGTGCTAAGGGGTATCTAGAGAGTGGGATAGGTTTAATAACTACCCTCACCCTAAAGCGTACCCTAACCCTAACCACTACCCTAACACTAACGCGTACCCTAATCCTAACCCGTACCCTTAACCGAGCCCTAACCCTAACACTAACCCTAACCCTAACCCTAACCCATACCGTACGCCCTAACCGAACCCCTCCCTGAACCCGTACCCTAAGTCGTACCCTAACCCTCACCCTAACCCTAACCCTAACCCTAAGCTACCCTTGACGGCTTCTGCCTCCAATAGATTTCCTAAGCACTAGTGTTTTAAGGAACAGGTTAAAAAGAGAATCCTAATGTGATTTCTTGATAATGGGTGTGTTCCTTATCTTCTCCTAGTGTCTAAACTCTTCTCCATGGCTGGACCCCCAAATACTATTCCTTTACGTGCTAAGGGGTATCTAGAGAGTGGGATAGGTTTAATAACTAACCTCACCCTAAAGCGTACCCTTACCCTAACCACTACCCTAACACTAACGCGTACCCTAATCCTAACCCGTACCCTTAACCGAGCCCTAACCCTAACACTAACCCTAACCCTAACACTAACCCATACCCTACGCCCTACCCGAACCCCTCCCCGAACCCGTACCCTAAGCCGTACCCTAACCCTCACCCTAACCCTAACCCTAACCCTAAGCTACCCTTGAAGGCTTCTGCCTCCAATAGATTTCCTAAGCACTAGTGTTTTAAGGAACAGGTTAAAAAGAGAATCCTAATGTGATTTCTTGATAATGGGTGTGTTCCTTATCTTCTCCTCGTGTCTAAACTCTTCTCCATGCCTGGACCCCCAAATAATATTCCTTTAAGTGCTAAGGGGTATCTAGAGAGTGGGATAGGTTTAATAACTACCCTCACCCTAACGCGTACCCTAACCCTAACCCCTACCCTAACCCTAACCCTAACCCTAAGCTACCCTTGACTGCTTCTGCCTCCAATAGATTTCCTAAGCACTAGTGTTTTAAGGAACAGGTTAAAAAGAGAATCCTAATGTGATTTCGTGATAATGGATGTGTTCTTTATCTTCTCCTCGTGTCTAAACACTTCTCCATGGCTGGACCCCCAATAATATTCCTCTACGTGCTAAGGGGTATCTACAGAGTGGGATAGGTTTAATAACTACCCTCACCCTAACGCGTACACTAACCCTAACCCCTACCCTAACCCTAACGCGTACACTAATCCTAACCCGTACTCTAAACCGAGCCCTAACCCTAACACTAACCCTAACCCTAACCCTAACCCATACCCTACGCCCTACCCGAACCCCTCCCCGAACCCGTACCCTAAGCCGTACCCTAACCCTCACCCTAACCCTAACCCTAACCCTAAGCTACCCTTGACGGCTTCTGCCTCCAATAGATTTCGTAAGCACTAGTGTTTTAAGGAACAGGTTAAAAAGAGAATCCTAATGTGAATTCGTGATAATGGGTGTGTTCCTTACCTTCTCCTAGTGTCTAAACTCTTCTCCATGGCTGGACCCCCAAATAATATTCCTTTACGTGCTAAGGGGTATCTAGAGAGTGGGATAGGTTTAATAACTACCCTCACCCTAAAGCGTACCCTAACCCTAACCACTACCCTAACACTAACGCGTACCCTAATCCTAACCCGTAGCCTTAACCGAGCCCTAACCCTAACACTAAAACTACCCCTAACCCTAACCCATACCCTACGCCCTACCCGAACCCCTCCCCGAACCCGTAACCTAAGCCATACCCTAACCCTCACCCTAACCCTAACCCTAACCCTAAGCTACCCTTGACTGCTTCTGCCTCCAATAGATTTCCTAAGCACTAGTGTTTTAAGGAACAGGTTAAAAAGGGAATCCTAATGTGATTTCTTGATAATGGGTGTGTTCCTTATCTTCTCCTCGTGTCTAAACTCTTCTCCATGGCTGGACCCCCAAATAATATTCCTTTACGTGCTAAGGGGTATCTAGAGAGTGGGATAGGTTTAATAACTAACCTCACCCTAACGCGTACCCTAACCCTAACCCCTACCCTAACCCTAACGCGTACCCTAATCCTAACCCGTACCCTAAACCGAGCCCTAAACCTAACACTAGCCCTAACCCTAACCCTAACCCATACCCTACGCCCTACCCGAACCCCTCCCCGAACCCGTACCCTAAGCCATACCCTAGCCCTCACCCTAACCCTAACACTAACCCTAAGCTACCCTTGCCTGCTTCTGCCTCCAATAGATTTCCTAAGCACTAGTGTTTTAAGGAACAGGTTAAAAAGAGAATCCTAATATGATTTCGTGATAATGGGTGTGTTCCTTATCTTCTCCTAGTGTCTAAACTCTTCTCCATGGCTGGACCCCCAAACAATATTCCTTTACGTGCTAAGGGGTATCTAGAGAGTGGGATAGGTTTAATAACTACCCTCACCCTAACGCGTACCCTAACTCTAACCCCTACCCTAACCCTAGCGCGTACCCTAATCCTAACCCGTACCCTAAACCGAGCCCTAACCCTAACACTAACTCTAACCCTAACCCTAACCCATAACCTACGCCCTACCCGAACACCTCCCTGAACCCGTACCCTAAACCGTACCCTAACCCTCACCCTAACCCTAACCCTAACCCTAAGCTACCCTTGACGGCTTCTGCATCCAATAGATTTCCTAAGCACTAGTGTTTTAAGGAACAGGTTAAAAAGAGAATCCTAATGTGATTTCTTGATAATGGGTGTGTTCCTTATCTTCTCCTAGTGTCTAAACTCTTCTCCATGGCTGGACCCCCAAATAATATTCCTTTACGTGCTAAGGGGTATCTAGAGAGTGGGATAGGTTTAATAACTACCCTCACCCTAACGCGTTCCCTAACCCTAACCCCTACCCTAACCCTAACGCGTACCCTCATCCTAACCCGTACCCTAAACCGAGCCCTAACCCTAACACTAGCCCTAACCCTAACCCTAACCAATACCCTACGCCCTACCAGAACCCCTCCCCGAACCCGTACCCTAAGCCGTACCCTAACCCTCACCCTAACCCTAAGCTACCCTTGACTGCTTCTGCCTCCAATAGATTTCCTAAGCACTAGTGTTTTAAGGAACAGGTTAAAAAGAGAATCCTAATGTGATTTCTTGATAATGGGTGTGTTCCTTATCTTCTCCTAGTGTCTAAACTCTTCTCCATGGCTGGACCCCCAAATAATATTCCTTTACGTGCTAAGGGGTATCTAGAGAGTGGGATAGGTTTAATAACTAACCTCACCCTATCGCGTACCCTAACCCTAACCCCTACCCTAACACTAACGCGTAACCTAATCCTAACCCGTACCCTAAACCGAGCACTAACCCTAACACTAACCCTAACCCTAACCCTAACCCATACCCTACGCCCTACCCGAACCCCTCCCCGAACCCGTACCCTAAGCCGTACCCTAACCCTCACCCTAACCCTAACACTAACCCTAAGCTACCCTTGACGGCTTCTGCCTCCAATAGATTTCCTAAGCACTAGTGTTTTAAGGAACAGGTTAAAAAGAGAATCCTAATGTGATTTCTTGATAATGGGTGTGTTCCTTATCTTCTCCTAGTGTCTAATCTCTTCTCCATGGCTGGTCCCCAAATAATATTACTTTACGTGCTAAGGGGTATCTAGAGAGTGGGATAGGTTTAATAACTACCCTCACCCTAAAGCGTAACCTAACCCTAACCACTACCCTAACACTAACGCGTACCCTAATCCTAACCCGTACCCTTAACCGAGCCCTAACCCTAACACTAACCCTAACCCTAACCCTAAACCATACCCTACGCCCTACCCGAACCCCTCCCTGAACCCGTACCCTAAGTCGTACCCTAACCCTCACCCTAACCCTAACCCTAACCCTAAGCTACCCTTGACTGCTTCTGCCTCCAATAGATTTCCTAAGCACTAGTGTTTTAAGGAACAGGTTAAAAAGAGAATCCTAATGTGATTTCTTGATAATGGGTGTGTTCCTTATCTTCTCCTCGTGTCTAAACTCTTCTCCATGGCTGGACCCCCAAATAATATTCCTTTACGTGCTAAGGGGTATCTAGAGAGTGGGATAGGTTTAATAACTACCCTCACCCTAACGCGTACCCTAACCCTAACGCGTACCCTAACCCTAACGCGTACCCTAATCCTAACCCGTACCCTAAACCGAGCCCTAAACCTAACACTAGCCCTAACCCTAACACTAACCCATACCCTACGCCCTACCCGAACCCCTCCCTGAACCCGTACCCTAAACCGTACCCTAACCCTCACCCTAACCCTAACCCTAACCCTAAGCTACCCTTGACGGCTTCTGCCTCCAATAGATTTCCTAAGCACTAGTGTTTTAAGGAACAGGTTAAAAAGAGAATCCTAATGTGATTTCTTGATAATGGGTGTGTTCCTTATCTTCTCCTAGTGTCTAAACTCTTCTCCATGGCTGGACCCCCAAATAATATTCCTTTACGTGCTAAGGGGTATCTAGAGAGTGCGATAGGTTTAATAACTAAACTCACCCTATCGCATACCCTAACCCTAACTCCTACCCTAACCCTAACGCGTACCCTAATCCTAACCCGTACCCTAAACCAAGCCCTAACCCTAACACTAACCCTAACCCTAACCCTAACCCATAGCCTACGCCCTACCCGAACCCCTCCCCGAACCCGTACCCTAAGCCGTACCCTAACCGTCACCCTAACCCCAACCCTAACCCTAAACTACCCTTGACTGCTTCTGCCTCCAATAGATTTCCTAAGCAATAGTGTTTTAAGGAACAGTTTAAAAAGAGAATCATATTGTGATTTCTTGATAATGGGTGTGTTCCTTATCTTCTCCTAGTGTCTAAACTCTTCTCCATGGCTGGACCCCCAAATAATATTCCTTTACGTGCTAAGGGGTATCTAGAGAATGGGATAGGTTTAATAACTACCCTCAACCTAAAGCGTAACCTAACCCTAACCACTACCCTAACACTAACGCGTACCCTAATCCTAACCCGTACCCTAAACCGAGCCCTAACCCTAACACTAGCCCTAACCCTAACCCTAACCCATACCCTACGCTCTACCCGAACCCCTCCCCGAACCGGTACCCTAAGCCGTACCCTAACCCTCACCCTAACCCTAACCCTAACCCTAAGCTACCCTTGACTGCTTCTGCCTCCAATAGATTTCCTAAGCACTAGTGTTTTAAGGAACAGGTTAAAAAGAGAATCCTAATGTGATTTCGTGATAATGGGTGTGTTTCTTATCTTCTCCTCGTGTCTAAACTCTTCTCCATGGCTGGACCCCCAAATAATATTCCTTTACGTGCTAAGGGGTATCTAGAGAGTGTGATAGGTTTAATAACTACTCCCACCCTAACGCGTACTCTAACCCTAAGCCCTACCCTAACCCTAACGCGTACCCTAATCCTAACCCGTACCCTAAACCGAGCCCTAAACCTAACACTAACCCTAACCCTAACCCTAACCCATACCCTACGCCCTACCCGAACCCCTCCCCGAACCCGTACCCTAAGCCATACCCTAACCCTCACCCTAACCCTAACCCTAACCCTAAGCTACCCTTGACTGCTTCTGCCTCCAATAGATTTCCTAAGCACTAGTGTTTTAAGGAACAGGTTAAAAAGAGAATCCTAATGTGATTTCGTGATAATGGGTGTGTTCCTTATCCTCTCCTAGTGTCTAAACTCTTCTCCATGGCTGGACCCCCAATAATATTCCTGTATGTGCTAAGGGGTATCTAGAGAGTGGGATAGGTTTAATAACTACCCTCACCCTAACGCGTACACTAACCCTAACCCCTACCCTAACCCTAACGCGTACCCTAATCCTAACCCGTACCCTAAACCGAGCCCTAACCCTAACACTAACCCTAACCCTAACCCTAACCAATACCCTACGCCCTACCCGAACCCCTCCCCGAACCCGTACCCTAAGCCGTACCCTAACCCTCACCCTAACCCTAACCCTAACCCTAAGCTACCCTTGACGGCTTCTGCCTCCAATAGATTTCCTAAGCACTAGTGTTTTAAGGAACAGGTTAAAAAGAGAATCCTAATGTGATTTCTTGATAATGGGTGTGTTCCTTATCTTCTCCTAGTGTCTAAACTCTTCTCCATGGCTGGACCCCCTAATAATATTCCTTTACGTGCTAAGGGGTATCTAGAGAGTGGGATAGGTTTAATAACTACCCTCACCCTAAAGCGTACCCTAACCCTAACCACTACCCTAATACTAACGCGTACCCTAATCCTAACCCGTACCCTAAACCGAGCCCTAACCCTAACACTAACCCTAACCCTAACCCTAACCCATACCCTACGCCCTACCCGAACCCCTCCCCGAACCCGTACCCTAAGCCGTACCCTAACCCTCACCCTAACCCTAACACTAACCCTAAGCTACCCTTGACGGCTTCTGCCTCCAATAGAATTCCTAAGCACTAGTGTTTTAAGGAACAGGTTAAAAAGAGAATCCTAAAGTGATTTCTTGATAATGGGTGTGTTCCTTATCTTCTCCTAGTGTCTAAACTCCTCTCCGTGGCTGGACCCCCAAATAATAATCCTTTACGTGCTAAGGGGTATCTAGAGAGTGGGATAGGTTTAATAACTAACCTCACCCTATCGCATACCCTAACCCTAACCCCTACCCTAACCCTAACGCGTACCCTAATCCTAACCCGTACCCTAAACCAAGCCCTAACCCTAACACTAACCCTAACCCTAACCCTAACCCATAGCCTACGCCCTACCCGAACCCCTCCCCGAACCCGTACCCTAAGCCGTACCCTAACCCTCACCCTAACCCTAACCCTAACCCTAAGCTACCCTTGAAGGCTTCTGCCTCCAATAGATTTCCTAAGCACTAGTGTTTTAAGGAACAGGTTAAAAAGAGAATCCTAATGTGATTTCTTGATAATGGGTGTGTTCCTTATCTTCTCCTAGTGTCTAAACTCTTCTCCATGGCTGGACCCCCAAATAATATTCCTTTACGTGCTAAGGGGTATGTAGAGAGTGGGATAGGTTTAATAACTACCCTCACCCTAAAGCGTACCCTAACCCTAACCACTACCCTAACACTAACGCGTACCCTAATCCTAACCCGTACCCTAAACCGAGCCCTAACCCTAACACTAGCCCTAACCCTAACCCTAAACCATACCCTACGCTCTACCCGAACCCCTCCCCGAACCCGTACCCTGAGCCGTACCCTAACCCTCACCCTAACCCTAACCCTAACCCTAAGCTACCCTTGACTGCTTCTGCCTCCAATAGATTTCCTAAGCACTAGTGTTTTAAGGAACAGGTTAAAAAGAGAATCCTAATGTGAATTCGTGATAATGGGTGTGTTCCTTATCTTCTCCTAGTGTCTAAACTCTTCTCCATGGCTGGACCCCCAAATAATATTCCTTTACGTGCTAAGGGGTATCTAGAGAGTGGGATAGGTTTAATAACTACCCTCACCCTAAAGCGTACCCTAACCCTAACCACTACCCTAACACTAACGCGTACCCTAATCCTAACCCGTACCCTTAACCGAGCCCTAACCCTAACACTAAAACTACCCCTAACCCTAACCCATACCCTACGCCCTACCCGAACCCCTCCCCGAACCCGTAACCTAAGCCATACCCTAACCCTCACCCTAACCCTAACCCTAACCCTAAGCTACCCTTGACTGCTTCTGCCTCCAATAGATTTCCTAAGCACTAGTGTTTTAAGGAACAGGTTAAAAAGGGAATCCTAATGTGATTTCTTGATAATGGGTGTGTTCCTTATCTTCTCCTCGTGTCTAAACTCTTCTCCATGGCTGGACCCCCAAATAATATTCCTTTACGTGCTAAGGGGTATCTAGAGAGTGGGATAGGTTTAATAACTAACCTCACCCTAACGCGTACCCTAACCCTAACCCCTACCCTAACCCTAACGCGTACCCTAACCCTAACCCGTACCCTAAACCGAGCCCTAAACCTAACACTAGCCCTAACCCTAACCCTAACACATACCCTACGCCCTACCCGAACCCCTCCCCGAACCCGTACCCTAAGCCATACCCTAGCCCTCACCCTAACCCTAACACTAACCCTAAGCTACCCTTGACTGCTTCTGCCTCCAATAGATTTCCTAAGCACTAGTGTTTTAAGGAACAGGTTAAAAAGAGAATCCTAATATGATTTCGTGATAATGGGTGTGTTCCTTATCTTCTCCTAGTGTCTAAACTCTTCTCCATGGCTGGACCCCCAAACAATATTCCTTTACGTGCTAAGGGGTATCTAGAGAGTGGGATAGGTTTAATAACTACCCTCACCCTAACGCGTACCCTAACTCTAACCCCTACCCTAACCCTAGCGCGTACCCTAATCCTAACCCGTACCCTAAACCGAGCCCTAACCCTAACACTAACTCTAACCCTAACCCTAACCCATAACCTACGCCCTACCCGAACACCTCCCTGAACCCGTACCCTAAACCGTACCCTAACCCTCACCCTAACCCTAACCCTAACCCTAAGCTACCCTTGACGGCTTCTGCCTCCAATAGATTTCCTAAGCACTAGTGTTTTAAGGAACAGGTTAAAAAGAGAATCCTAATGTGATTTCTTGATAATGGGTGTGTTCCTTATCTTCTCCTCGTGTCTAAACTCTTCTCCATGGCTGGACCCCCAAATAATATTCCTTTACGTGCTAAGGGGTATCTAGAGAGTGGGATAGGTTTAATAACTACCCTCACCCTAACGCGTTCCCTAACCCTAACCCCTACCCTAACCCTAACGCGTACCCTAATCCTAACCCGTACCCTAAACCGAGCCCTAACCCTAACACTAGCCCTAACCCTAACCCTAACCAATACCCTACGCCCTAACAGAACCCCTCCCCGAACCCGTACCCTAAGCCGTACCCTAACCCTCACCCTAACCCTAAGCTACCCTTGACTGCTTCTGCCTCCAATAGATTTCCTAAGCACTAGTGTTTTAAGGAACAGGTTAAAAAGAGAATCCTAATGTGATTTCTTGATAATGGGTGTGTTCCTTATCTTCTCCTAGTGTCTAATCTCTTCTCCATGGCTGGACCCCCAAATAATATTACTTTACGTGCTAAGGGGTATCTAGAGAGTGGGATAGGTTTAATAACTACCCTCACCCTAAAGCGTAACCTAACCCTAACCACTACCCTAACACTAACGCGTACCCTAATCCTAACCCGTACCCTTAACCGAGCCCTAACCCTAACACTAACCCTAACCCTAACCCTAAACCATACCCTACGCCCTACCCGAAACCCTCCCTGAACCCGTACCCTAAGTCGTACCCTAACCCTCACCCTAACCCTAACCCTAACCCTAAGCTACCCTTGACTGCTTCTGCCTCCAATAGATTTCCTAAGCACTAGTGTTTTAAGGAACAGGTTAAAAAGAGAATCCTAATGTGATTTCTTGATAATGGGTGTGTTCCTTATCTTCTCCTCGTGTCTAAACTCTTCTCCATGGCTGGACGCCCAAATAATATTCCTTTACGTGCTAAGGGGTATCTAGAGAGTGGGATAGGTTTAATAACTACCCTCACCCTAACGCGTACCCTAACCCTAACGCGTACCCTAACCCTAACGCGTACCCTAATCCTAACCCGTACCCTAAACCGAGCCCTAAACCTAACACTAGCCCTAACCCTAACACTAACCCATACCCTACGCCCTACCCGAACCCCTCCCTGAACCCGTACCCTAAACCGTACCCTAACCCTCACCCTAACCCTAACCCTAACCCTAAGCTACCCTTGACGGCTTCTGCCTCCAATAGATTTCCTAAGCACTAGTGTTTTAAGGAACAGGTTAAAAAGAGAATCCTAATGTGATTTCTTGATAATGGGTGTGTTCCTTATCTTCTCCTAGTGTCTAAACTCTTCTCCATGGCTGGACCCCCAAATAATATTCCTTTACGTGCTAAGGGGTATCTAGAAGTGCGATAGGTTTAATAACTAACCTCACCCTATCGCATACCCTAACCCTAACGCGTACCCTAATCCTAACCCGTACCCTAAACCAAGCCCTAACCCTAACACTAACCCTAACCCTAACCCTAACCCATAGCCTACGCCCTACCCGAACCCCTCCCCGAACCCGTACCCTAAGCCGTACCCTAACCGTCACCCTAACCCCAACCCTAACCCTAAACTACCCTTGACTGCTTCTGCCTCCAATAGATTTCCTAAGCACTAGTGTTTTAAGGAACAGTTTAAAAAGAGAATCATATTGTGATTTCTTGATAATGGGTGTGTTCCTTATCTTCTCCTAGTGTCTAAACTCTTCTCCATGGCTGGACCCCCAAATAATATTCCTTTACGTGCTAAGGGGTATCTAGAGAATGGGATAGGTTTAATAACTACCCTCAACCTAAAGCGTAACCTAACCCTAACCACTACCCTAACACTAACGCGTACCCTAATCCTAACCCGTACCCTAAACCGAGCCCTAACCCTAACACTAGCCCTAACCCTAACCCTAACCCATACCCTACGCTCTACCCGAACCCCTCCCCGAACCGGTACCCTAAGCCGTACCCTAACCCTCACCCTAACCCTAACCCTAACCCTAAGCTACCCTTGACTGCTTCTGCCTCCAATAGATTTCCTAAGCACTAGTGTTTTAAGGAACAGGTTAAAAAGAGAATCCTAATGTGATTTCGTGATAATGGGTGTGTTTCTTATCTTCTCCTCGTGTCTAAACTCTTCTCCATGGCTGGACCCCCAAATAATATTCCTTTACGTGCTAAGGGGTATCTAGAGAGTGTGATAGGTTTAATAACTACTCCCACCCTAACGCGTACTCTAACCCTAAGCCCTACCCTAACCCTAACGCGTACCCTAATCCTAACCCGTACCCTAAACCGAGCCCTAAACCTAACACTAACCCTAACCCTAACCCTAACCCATACCCTACGCCCTACCCGAACCCCTCCCCGAACCCGTACCCTAAGCCATACCCTAACCCTCACCCTAACCCTAACCCTAACCCTAAGCTACCCTTGACTGCTTCTGCCTCCAATAGATTTCCTAAGCACTAGTGTTTTAAGGAACAGGTTAAAAAGAGAATCCTAATGTGATTTCGTGATAATGGGTGTGTTCCTTATCCTCTCCTAGTGTCTAAACTCTTCTCCATGGCTGGACCCCCAAATAATATTCCTTTACGTGCTAAGGGGTATGTAGAGAGTGGGATAGGTTTAATAACTACCCTCACCCTAAAGCGTACCCTAACCCTAACCACTACCCTAAAACTAACGCGTACCCTAATCCTAACCCGTACCCTAAACCGAGCCCTAAACCTAACACTAACCCTAACCCTAACCCTAACCAATACCCTACGCCCTACCCGAACCCCTCCCCGAACCCGTACCCTAAGCCGTACCCTAACCCTCACCCTAACCCTAACCCTAACCCTAAGCTACCCTTGACGGCTTCTGCCTCCAATAGATTTCCTAAGCACTAGTGTTTTAAGGAACAGGTTAAAAAGAGAATCCTAATGTGATTTCTTGATAATGGGTGTGTTCCTTATCTTCTCCTAGTGTCTAAACTCTTCTCCATGGCTGGACCCCCAAATAATATTCCTTTACGTGCTAAGGGGTATCTAGAGAGTGGGATAAGTTTAATAACTACCCTCACCCTAAAGCGTACCCTAACCCTAACCACTACCCTAACACTAACGCGTACCCTAATCCTAACCCGTACCCTTAACCGAGCCCTAACCCTAACACTAACCCTAACCCTAACCCTAACCCATACCCTACGCCCTACTCGAACCCCTCCCCGAACCCGTACCTTAAGCCATACCCTAGCCCTCACCCTAACCCTAACACTAACCCTAAGCTACCCTTGACTGCTTCTGCCTCCAATAGATTTCCTAAGCACTAGTGTTTTAAGGAACAGGTTAAAAAGAGAATCCTAATGTGATTTCGTGATAATGGGTGTGTTCCTTATCTTCTCCTAGTGTCTAAACTCTTCTCCATGGCTGGACCCCCAAATAATATTCCTTTACGTGCTAAGGGGTATCTAGAGAGTGGGATAGGTTTAATAACTACCCTCACCCTAAAGCGTACCCTAACCCTAACCACTACCCTAAAACTAACGCGTACCCTAATCCTAACCCGTACCCTAAACCGAGCCCTAACCCTAACACTAGCCCTAACCCTAACTCTAAACCATACCCTACGCTCTACCCGAACCCCTCCCCGAACCCGTACCCTAAGCCGTACCCTAACCCTCACCCTAACCCTAACCCTAACCCTAAGCTACCCTTGACTGCTTCTGCCTCCAATAGATTTCCTAAGCACTAGTGTTTTAAGGAACAGGTTAAAAAGAGAATCCTAATGTGATTTCGTGATAATGGGTGTGTTCCTTATCTTCTCCTCGTGTCTAAACTCTTCTCCATGGCTGGACCCCCAAATAATATTCCTTTACGTGCTAAGGGGTATCTAGAGAGTGTGATAGGTTTAATAACTACTCCCACCCTAACGCGTACCCTAACCCTAACCCCTACCCTAACCCTAACGCGTACCCTAATCCTAACCCGTACCCTAAACCGAGCCCTAAACCTAACGCTAACCCTAACCCTAACCCTAACCAATACCCTACGCCCTACCCGAACCCCTCCCCGAACCCGTACCCTAAGCCGTACCCTAACCCTCACCCTAACCCTAACCCTAACCCTAAGCTACCCTTGACGGCTTCTGCCTCCAATAGATTTCCTAAGCACTAGTGTTTTAAGGAACAGGTTAAAAAGAGAATCCTAATGTGATTTCTTGATAATGGGTGTGTTCCTTATCTTCTCCTAGTGTCTAAACTCTTCTCCATGGCTGGACCCCCAAATAATATTCCTTTACGTGCTAAGGGGTATCTAGAGAGTGGGATAGGTTTAATAACTACCCTCACCCTAAAGCGTACCCTAACCCTAACCACTACCCTAACACTAACGCGTACCCTAATCCTAACCCGTACCCTTAACCGAGCCCTAACCCTAACACTAACCCTAACCCTAACCCTAACCCATACCCTACGCCCTACTCGAACCCCTCCCCGAACCCGTACCTTAAGCCATACCCTAGCCCTCACCCTAACCCTAACACTAACCCTAAGCTACCCTTGACTGCTTCTGCCTCCAATAGATTTCCTAAGCACTAGTGTTTTAAGGAACAGGTTAAAAAGAGAATCCTAATGTGATTTCGTGATAATGGGTGTGTTCCTTATCTTCTCCTAGTGTCTAAACTCTTCTCCATGGCTGGACCCCCAAATAATATTCCTTTACGTGCTAAGGGGTATCTAGAGAGTGGGATAGGTTTAATAACTACCCTCACCCTAACGCGTACCCTAACCCTAACCCCTACCCTAACCCTAACGCGTACCCTAATCCTAACCCGTACCCTAAACCGAGCCCTAAACCTAACACTAACTCTAACCCTAACCCTAACCCATACCCTACGCCCTACCCGAACCCCTCCCTGAACCCGTACCCTAAACCGTACCCTAACCCTCACCCTAACCCTAACCCTAACCCTAAGCTACCCTTGACGGCTTCTGCCTCCAATAGATTTCCTAAGCACTAGTGTTTTAAGGAACAGGTTAAAAAGAGAATCCTAATGTGATTTCTTGATAATGGGTGTGTTCCTTATCTTCTCCTAGTGTCTAAACTCTTCTCCATGGCTGGACCCCCAAATAATATTCCTTTACGTGCTAAGGGGTATCTAGAGATTGGGATAGGTTTAATAACTAACCTCACCCTATCGCATACCCTAACCCTAACCCCTACCCAAACCCTAACGCGTACCCTAATCCTAACCCGTACCCTAAACCAAGACCTAACCCTAACCCTAACCCTAACCCATAGCCTCCGCCCTACCCGAACCCCTCCCCGAACCCGTACCCTAAGCCGTACCCTAACCCTCACCCTAACCCTAACCCTAACCCTAAGCTACCCTTGACTGCTTCTGCCTCCAATAGATTTCCTAAGCACTAGTGTTTTAAGGAACAGTTTAAAAAGAAAATCATATTGTGATTTCTTGATAATGGGTGTGTTCCTTATCTTCTCCTAGTGTCTAAACTCTTCTCCATGGCTGGACCCCCAAACAATATTCCTTTACGTGCTAAGGGGTATCTAGAGAGTGGGATAGGTTTAATAACTACCCTCACCCTAAAGCGTACCCTAACCCTAACCACTACCCTAACACTAACGCATACCCTAATCCTAACCCGTACCCTAAACCGAGCCCTAACCCTAACACTAGCCCTAACCCTAACCCTAAACCATACCCTACGCTCTACCCGAACCCCTCCCCGAACCCGTACCCTAAGCCGTACCCTAAGCCTCACCCTAACCCTAACCCTAACCCTAAGCTACCCTTGACTGCTTCTGCCTCCAATAGATTTCCTAAGCACTAGTGTTTTAAGGAACAGGTTAAAAAGAGAATCCTAATGTGATTTCGTGATAATGGGTGTGTTCCTTATCTTCTCCTCGTGTCTAAACTCTTCTCCATGGCTGGACCCCCAAATAATATTCCTTTACGTGCTAAGGGGTATCTAGAGAGTGTGATAGGTTTAATAACTACTCCCACCCTAACGCGTACCCTAACCCTAACCCCTACCCTAAACCTAACGCGTACCCTAATCCTAACCCGTACCCTAAACCGAGCCCTAACCCTAACACTAACCCTAACCCTAACCCTAACCCTAACCAATACCCTACGCCCTACCCGAACCCCTCCCCGAACCCGTACCCTAAGCCGTACCCTAACCCTCACCCTAACCCTAACCCTAACCCTAAGCTACCCTTGACGGCTTCTGCCTCCAATAGATTTCCTAAGCACTAGTGTTTTAAGGAACAGGTTAAAAAGAGAATCCTAATGTGATTTCTTGATAATGGGTGTGTTCCTTATCTTCTCCTAGTGTCTAAACTCTTCTCCATGGCAGGACCCCCAAATAATATTCCTTTACGTGCTAAGGGGTATCTAGAGAGTGGGATAGGTTTAATAACTACCCTCACCCTAAAGCGTACCCTAGCCCTAACCACTACCCTAACACTAACGCGTACCCTAATCCTAACCCGTACCCTTAACCAAGCCCTAACCCTAACACTAGCCCTAACCCTAACCCTAACCCATACCCTACGCCCTACCCGAACCCCTCCCCGAACCCGTACCCTAAGCCGTACCCTAACCCTCACCCTAACCCTAACCCTAACCCTAAGCTACCCTTGAAGGCTTCTGCCTCCAATAGATTTCCTAAGCACTAGTGTTTTAAGGAACAGGTTAAAAAGAGAATCCTAATGTGATTTCTTGATAATGGGTGTGTTCCTTATCTTCTCCTAGTGTCTAAACTCTTCTCCATGGCTGGACCCCCAAATAATATTCCTTTACGTGCTAAGGGGTATGTAGAGAGTGGGATAGGTTTAATAACTACCCTCACCCTAAAGCGTACCCTAACCCTAACCACTACCCTAACACTAACGCGTACCCTAATCCTAACCCGTACCCTAAACCGAGCCCTAACCCTAACACTAGCCCTAACCCTAACCCTAAACCATACCCTACGCTCTACCCGAACCCCTCCCCGAACCCGTACCCTAAGCCGTACCCTAACCCTCACCCTAACCCTAACCCTAACCCTAAGCTACCCTTGACTGCTTCTGCCTCCAATAGATTTCCTAAGCACTAGTGTTTTAAGGAACAGGTTAAAAAGAGAATCCTAATGTGATTTCGTGATAATGGGTGTGTTCCTTATCTTCTCCTCGTGTCTAAACTCTTCTCCATGGCTGGACCCCCAAATAATATTCCTTTACGTGCTAAGGGGTATCTAGAGAGTGTGATAGGTTTAATAACTACTCCCACCCTAACGCATACCCTAACCCTAACCCCTACCCTAACCCTAACGCGTACCCTAATCCTAACCCGTACCCTAAACCGAGCCCTAAACCTAACACTAACCCTAACCCTAACACTAACCAATACCCTACGCCCTACCCGAACCCCTCCCCGAACCCGTACCCTAAGCCGTACCCTAACCCTCACCCTAACCCTAACCCTAACCCTAAGCTACCCTTGACGGCTTCTGCCTCCAATAGATTTCCTAAGCACTAGTGTTTTAAGGAACAGGTTAAAAAGAGAATCCTAATGTGATTTCTTGATAATGGGTGTGTTCCTTATCTTCTCCTAGTGTCTAAACTCTTCTCCATGGCTGGACCCCCAAATAATATTCCTTTACGTGCTAAGGGGTATCTAGAGAGTGGGATAGGTTTAATAACTACCCTCACCCTAAAGCGTACCCTAACCCTAACCACTACCCTTACACTAACGCGTACCCTAATCCTAACCCGTACCCTTAACCGAGCCCTAACCCTAACACTAACCCTAACCCTAACCCTAACCCATACCCTACGCCCTACCCGAACCCCTCCCCGAACCCGTAACCTAAGCCGTACCCTAACCCTCACCCTAACCCTCACCCTAACCCTAAGCTACCCTTGACTGCTTCTGCCTCCAATAGATTTCCTAAGCACTAGTGTTTTAAGGAACAGGTTAAAAAGAGAATCCTAATGTGATTTCTTGATAATGGGTGTGTTCCTTATCTTCTCCTAGTGTCTAAACTCTTCTCCATGGCTGGACCCCCAAATAATATTCCTTTACGTGCTAAGGGGTATCTAGAGAGTGGGATAGGTTTAATAACTACCCTCACCCTATCGCATACCCTAACCCTAACCCCTACCCAAACCCTAACGCGTACCCTAATCCTAACCCGTACCCTAAACCAAGACCTAACCCTAACCCTAACCCTAACCCATAGCCTACGCCCTACCCGAACCCCTCCCCGAACCCGTACCCTAAGCCGTACCCTAACCCTCACCCTAACCCTAACCCTAACCCTAAGCTACCCTTGACTGCTTCTGCCTCCAATAGATTTCCTAAGCACTAGTGTTTTAAGGAACAGTTTAAAAAGAAAATCATATTGTGATTTCTTGATAATGGGTGTGTTCCTTATCTTCTCCTAGTGTCTAAACTCTTCTCCATGGCTGGACCCCCAAACAATATTCCTTTACGTGCTAAGGGGTATCTAGAGAGTGGGATAGGTTTAATAACTACCCTCACCCTAAAGCGTACCCTAACCCTAACCACTACCCTAACACTAACGCATACCCTAATCCTAACCCGTACCCTAAACCGAGCCCTAACCCTAACACTAGCCCTAACCCTAACCCTAAACCATACCCTACGCTCTACCCGAACCCCTCCCCGAACCCGTACCCTAAGCCGTACCCTAAGCCTCACCCTAACCCTAACCCTAACCCTAAGCTACCCTTGACTGCTTCTGCCTCCAATAGATTTCCTAAGCACTAGTGTTTTAAGGAACAGGTTAAAAAGAGAATCCTAATGTGATTTCGTGATAATGGGTGTGTTCCTTATCTTCTCCTCGTGTCTAAACTCTTCTCCATGGCTGGACCCCCAAATAATATTCCTTTACGTGCTAAGGGGTATCTAGAGAGTGTGATAGGTTTAATAACTACTCCCACCCTAACGCGTACCCTAACCCTAACCCCTACCCTAACCCTAACGCGTACCCTAATCCTAACCCGTACCCTAAACCGAGCCCTAACCCTAACACTAACCCTAACCCTAACCCTAACCCTAACCAATACCCTACGCCCTACCCGAACCCCTCCCCGAACCCGTACCCTAAGCCGTACCCTAACCCTCACCCTAACCCTAACCCTAACCCTAAGCTACCCTTGACGGCTTCTGCCTCCAATAGATTTCCTAAGCACTAGTGTTTTAAGGAACAGGTTAAAAAGAGAATCCTAATGTGATTTCTTGATAATGGGTGTGTTCCTTATCTTCTCCTAGTGTCTAAACTCTTCTCCATGGCAGGACCCCCAAATAATATTCCTTTACGTGCTAAGGGGTATCTAGAGAGTGGGATAGGTTTAATAACTACCCTCACCCTAAAGCGTACCCTAGCCCTAACCACTACCCTAACACTAACGCGTACCCTAATCCTAACCCGTACCCTTAACCAAGCCCTAACCCTAACACTAGCCCTAACCCTAACCCTAACCCATACCCTACGCCCTACCCGAACCCCTCCCCGAACCCGTACCCTAAGCCGTACCCTAACCCTCACCCTAACCCTAACCCTAACCCTAAGCTACCCTTGAAGGCTTCTGCCTCCAATAGATTTCCTAAGCACTAGTGTTTTAAGGAACAGGTTAAAAAGAGAATCCTAATGTGATTTCTTGATAATGGGTGTGTTCCTTATCTTCTCCTAGTGTCTAAACTCTTCTCCATGGCTGGACCCCCAAATAATATTCCTTTACGTGCTAAGGGGTATGTAGAGAGTGGGATAGGTTTAATAACTACCCTCACCCTAAAGCGTACCCTAACCCTAACCACTACCCTAACACTAACGCGTACCCTAATCCTAACCCGTACCCTAAACCGAGCCCTAACCCTAACACTAGCCCTAACCCTAACCCTAAACCATACCCTACGCTCTACCCGAACCCCTCCCCGAACCCGTACCCTAAGCCGTACTCTAACCCTCACCCTAACCCTAACCCTAACCCTAAGCTACCCTTGACTGCTTCTGCCTCCAATAGATTTCCTAAGCACTAGTGTTTTAAGGAACAGGTTAAAAAGAGAATCCTAATGTGATTTCGTGATAATGGGTGTGTTCCTTATCTTCTCCTCGTGTCTAAACTCTTCTCCATGGCTGGACCCCCAAATAATATTCCTTTACGTGCTAAGGGGTATCTAGAGAGTGTGATAGGTTTAATAACTACTCCCACCCTAACGCATACCCTAACCCTAACCCCTACCCTAACCCTAACGCGTACCCTAATCCTAACCCGTACCCTAAACCGAGCCCTAAACCTAACACTAACCCTAACCCTAACCCTAACCAATACCCTACGCCCTACCCGAACCCCTCCCCGAACCCGTACCCTAAGCCGTACCCTAACCCTCACCCTAACCCTAACCCTAACCCTAAGCTACCCTTGACGGCTTCTGCCTCCAATAGATTTCCTAAGCACTAGTGTTTTAAGGAACAGGTTAAAAAGAGAATCCTAATGTGATTTCTTGATAATGGGTGTGTTCCTTATCTTCTCCTAGTGTCTAAACTCTTCTCCATGGCTGGACCCCCAAATAATATTCCTTTACGTGCTAAGGGGTATCTAGAGAGTGGGATAGGTTTAATAACTACCCTCACCCTAAAGCGTACCCTAACCCTAACCACTACCCTTACACTAACGCGTACCCTAATCCTAACCCGTACCCTTAACCGAGCCCTAACCCTAACACTAACCCTAACCCTAACCCTAACCCATACCCTACGCCCTACCCGAACCCCTCCCCGAACCCGTAACCTAAGCCGTACCCTAACCCTCACCCTAACCCTCACCCTAACCCTAAGCTACCCTTGACTGCTTCTGCCTCCAATAGATTTCCTAAGCACTAGTGTTTTAAGGAACAGGTTAAAAAGAGAATCCTAATGTGATTTCTTGATAATGGGTGTGTTCCTTATCTTCTCCTCGTGTCTAAACTCTTCTCCATGGCTGAACCCCGAAATAATACTCCTTTACGTGCTAAGGGGTATCTAGAGAGTGGGATAGGTTTAATAACTACCCTCACCCTAACGCGTACCCTAACCCTAACCCCTACCCTAACCCTAACGCGTACCCTAATCCTAACCCGTACCCTAAACCGAGCCCTAAACCTAACACTAGCCCTAACCCTAACCCTAACCCATACCCTACGCCCTACCCGAACCCCTCCCCGAACCCGTACCTTAAGCCATACCCTAGCCCTCACCCTAACCCTAACACTAACCCTAAGCTACCCTTGACTGCTTCTGCCTCCAATAGATTTCCTAAGCACTAGTGTTTTAAGGAACAGGTTAAAAAGAGAATCCTAATGTGATTTCGTGATAATGGGTGTGTTCCTTATCTTCTCCTAGTGTCTAAACTCTTCTCCATGGCTGGACCCCCAAATAATATTCCTTTACGTGCTAAGGGGTATCTAGAGAGTGGGATAGGTTTAATAACTACCCTCACCCTAACGCGTACCCTAACCCTAACCCCTACCCTAACCCTAACGCGTACCCTAATCCTAACCCGTACCCTAAACCGAGCCCTAAACCTAACACTAACTCTAACCCTAACCCTAACCCATACCCTACACCCTACCCGAACCCCTCCCTGAACCCGTACCCTAAACCGTACCCTAACCCTCACCCTAACCCTAACCCTAACCCTAAGCTACCCTTGACGGCTTCTGCATCCAATAGATTTCCTAAGCACTAGTGTTTTAAGGAAGAGGTTAAAAAGAGAATCCTAATGTGATTTCTTGATAATGGGTGTGTTCCTTATCTTCTCCTAGTGTCTAAACTCTTCTCCATGGCTGGACCCCCAAATAATATTCCTTTACGTGCTAAGGGGTATCTAGAGACTGGGATAGGTTTAATAACTAACCTCACCCTATCGCATACCCTATCCCTAACCCCTACCCTAACCCTAACGCGTACCCTAATCCTAACCCGTACCCTAAACCAAGACCTAACCCTAACCCTAACCCTAACCCATAGCCTACGCCCTACCCGAACCCCTCCCCGAACCCGTACCCTAAGCCGTACCCTAACCCTCACCCTAACCCTAACCCTAACCCTAAGCTACCCTTGACTGCTTCTGCCTCCAATAGATTTCCTAAGCACTAGTGTTTTAAGGAACAGGTTAAAAAGAGAATCCTAATGTGATTTCGTGATAATGGGTGTGTTCCTTATCTTCTCCTAGTGTCTAAACTCTTCTCCATGGCTGGACCCCCAAACAATATTCCTTTACGTGCTAAGGGGTATCTAGAGAGTGGGATAGGTTTAATAACTACCCTCACCCTAAAGCGTACCCTAACCCTAACCACTACCCTAACACTAACGCATACCCTAATCCTAACCCGTACCCTAAACCGAGCCCTAACCCTAACACTAGCCCTAACCCTAACCCTAAACCATACCCTACGCTCTACCCGAACCCCTCCCCGAACCCGTACCCTAAGCCGTACCCTAACCCTCACCCTAACCCTAACCCTAACCCTAAGCTACCCTTGACTGCTTCTGCCTCCAATAGATTTCCTAAGCACTAGTGTTTTAAGGAACAGGTTAAAAAGAGAATCCTAATGTGATTTCGTGATAATGGGTGTGTTCCTTATCTTCTCCTCGTGTCTAAACTCTTCTCCATGGCTGGACCCCCAAATAATATTCCTTTACGTGCTAAGGGGTATGTAGAGAGTGGGATAGGTTTAATAACTACCCTCACCCTAAAGCGTACCCTAACCCTAACCACTACCCTAACACTAACGCGTACCCTAATCCTAACCCGTACCCTAAACCGAGCCCTAACCCTAACACTAGCCCTAACCCTAACCCTAAACCATACCCTACGCTCTACCCGAACCCCTCCCCGAACCCGTACCCTAAGCCGTACTCTAACCCTCACCCTAACCCTAACCCTAACCCTAAGCTACCCTTGACTGCTTCTGCCTCCAATAGATTTCCTAAGCACTAGTGTTTTAAGGAACAGGTTAAAAAGAGAATCCTAATGTGATTTCGTGATAATGGGTGTGTTCCTTATCTTCTCCTCGTGTCTAAACTCTTCTCCATGGCTGGACCCCCAAATAATATTCCTTTACGTGCTAAGGGGTATCTAGAGAGTGTGATAGGTTTAATAACTACTCCCACCCTAACGCATACCCTAACCCTAACCCCTACCCTAACCCTAACGCGTACCCTAATCCTAACCCGTACCCTAAACCGAGCCCTAAACCTAACACTAACCCTAACCCTAACCCTAACCAATACCCTACGCCCTACCCGAACCCCTCCCCGAACCCGTACCCTAAGCCGTACCCTAACCCTCACCCTAACCCTAACCCTAACCCTAAGCTACCCTTGACGGCTTCTGCCTCCAATAGATTTCCTAAGCACTAGTGTTTTAAGGAACAGGTTAAAAAGAGAATCCTAATATGATTTCTTGATAATGGGTGTGTTCCTTATCTTCTCCTAGTGTCTAAACTCTTCTCCATGGCTGGACCCCCAAATAATATTCCTTTACGTGCTAAGGGGTATCTAGAGAGTGGGATAGGTTTAATAACTACCCTCACCCTAAAGCGTACCCTAACCCTAACCACTACCCTTACACTAACGCGTACCCTAATCCTAACCCGTACCCTTAACCGAGCCCTAACCCTAACACTAACCCTAACCCTAACCCTAACCCATACCCTACGCCCTACCCGAACCCCTCCCCGAACCCGTAACCTAAGCCGTACCCTAACCCTCACCCTAACCCTCACCCTAACCCTAAGCTACCCTTGACTGCTTCTGCCTCCAATAGATTTCCTAAGCACTAGTGTTTTAAGGAACAGGTTAAAAAGAGAATCCTAATGTGATTTCTTGATAATGGGTGTGTTCCTTATCTTCTCCTAGTGTCTAAACTCTTCTCCATGGCTGGACCCCCAAATAATATTCCTTTACGTGCTAAGGGGTATCTAGAGAGTGGGATAGGTTTAATAACTACCCTCACCCTATCGCATACCCTAACCCTAACCCCTACCCAAACCCTAACGCGTACCCTAATCCTAACCCGTACCCTAAACCAAGACCTAACCCTAACCCTAACCCTAACCCATAGCCTACGCCCTACCCGAACCCCTCCCCGAACCCGTACCCTAAGCCGTACCCTAACCCTCACCCTAACCCTAACCCTAACCCTAAGCTACCCTTGACTGCTTCTGCCTCCAATAGATTTCCTAAGCACTAGTGTTTTAAGGAACAGTTTAAAAAGAAAATCATATTGTGATTTCTTGATAATGGGTGTGTTCCTTATCTTCTCCTAGTGTCTAAACTCTTCTCCATGGCTGGACCCCCAAACAATATTCCTTTACGTGCTAAGGGGTATCTAGAGAGTGGGATAGGTTTAATAACTACCCTCACCCTAAAGCGTACCCTAACCCTAACCACTACCCTAACACTAACGCATACCCTAATCCTAACCCGTACCCTAAACCGAGCCCTAACCCTAACACTAGCCCTAACCCTAACCCTAAACCATACCCTACGCTCTACCCGAACCCCTCCCCGAACCCGTACCCTAAGCCGTACCCTAAGCCTCACCCTAACCCTAACCCTAACCCTAAGCTACCCTTGACTGCTTCTGCCTCCAATAGATTTCCTAAGCACTAGTGTTTTAAGGAACAGGTTAAAAAGAGAATCCTAATGTGATTTCGTGAAAATGGGTGTGTTCCTTATCTTCTCCTCGTGTCTAAACTCTTCTCCATGGCTGGACCCCCAAATAATATTCCTTTACGTGCTAAGGGGTATCTAGAGAGTGTGATAGGTTTAATAACTACTCCCACCCTAACGCGTACCCTAACCCTAACCCCTACCCTAACCCTAACGCGTACCCTAATCCTAACCCGTACCCTAAACCGAGCCCTAACCCTAACACTAACCCTAACCCTAACCCTAACCCTAACCAATACCCTACGCCCTACCCGAACCCCTCCCCGAACCCGTACCCTAAGCCGTACCCTAACCCTCACCCTAACCCTAACCCTAACCCTAAGCTACCCTTGACGGCTTCTGCCTCCAATAGATTTCCTAAGCACTAGTGTTTTAAGGAACAGGTTAAAAAGAGAATCCTAATGTGATTTCTTGATAATGGGTGTGTTCCTTATCTTCTCCTAGTGTCTAAACTCTTCTCCATGGCAGGACCCCCAAATAATATTCCTTTACGTGCTAAGGGGTATCTAGAGAGTGGGATAGGTTTAATAACTACCCTCACCCTAAAGCGTACCCTAGCCCTAACCACTACCCTAACACTAACGCGTACCCTAATCCTAACCCGTACCCTTAACCAAGCCCTAACCCTAACACTAGCCCTAACCCTAACCCTAACCCATACCCTACGCCCTACCCGAACCCCTCCCCGAACCCGTACCCTAAGCCGTACCCTAACCCTCACCCTAACCCTAACCCTAACCCTAAGCTACCCTTGAAGGCTTCTGCCTCCAATAGATTTCCTAAGCACTAGTGTTTTAAGGAACAGGTTAAAAAGAGAATCCTAATGTGATTTCTTGATAATGGGTGTGTTCCTTATCTTCTCCTAGTGTCTAAACTCTTCTCCATGGCTGGACCCCCAAATAATATTCCTTTACGTGCTAAGGGGTATGTAGAGAGTGGGATAGGTTTAATAACTACCCTCACCCTAAAGCGTACCCTAACCCTAACCACTACCCTAACACTAACGCGTACCCTAATCCTAACCCGTACCCTAAACCGAGCCCTAACCCTAACAGTAGCCCTAACCCTAACCCTAAACCATACCCTACGCTCTACCCGAACCCCTCCCCGAACCCGTACCCTAAGCCGTACTCTAACCCTCACCCTAACCCTAACCCTAACCCTAAGCTACCCTTGACTGCTTCTGCCTCCAATAGATTTCCTAAGCACTAGTGTTTTAAGGAACAGGTTAAAAAGAGAATCCTAATGTGATTTCGTGATAATGGGTGTGTTCCTTATCTTCTCCTCGTGTCTAAACTCTTCTCCATGGCTGGACCCCCAAATAATATTCCTTTACGTGCTAAGGGGTATCTAGAGAGTGTGATAGGTTTAATAACTACTCCCACCCTAACGCATACCCTAACCCTAACCCCTACCCTAACCCTAACGCGTACCCTAATCCTAACCCGTACCCTAAACCGAGCCCTAAACCTAACACTAACCCTAACCCTAACCCTAACCAATACCCTACGCCCTACCCGAACCCCTCCCCGAACCCGTACCCTAAGCCGTACCCTAACCCTCACCCTAACCCTAACCCTAACCCTAAGCTACCCTTGACGGCTTCTGCCTCCAATAGATTTCCTAAGCACTAGTGTTTTAAGGAACAGGTTAAAAAGAGAATCCTAATGTGATTTCTTGATAATGGGTGTGTTCCTTATCTTCTCCTAGTGTCTAAACTCTTCTCCATGGCTGGACCCCCAAATAATATTCCTTTACGTGCTAAGGGGTATCTAGAGAGTGGGATAGGTTTAATAACTACCCTCACCCTAAAGCGTACCCTAACCCTAACCACTACCCTTACACTAACGCGTACCCTAATCCTAACCCGTACCCTTAACCGAGCCCTAACCCTAACACTAACCCTAACCCTAACCCTAACCCATACCCTACGCCCTACCCGAACCCCTCCCCGAACCCGTAACCTAAGCCGTACCCTAACCCTCACCCTAACCCTCACCCTAACCCTAAGCTACCCTTGACTGCTTCTGCCTCCAATAGATTTCCTAAGCACTAGTGTTTTAAGGAACAGGTTAAAAAGAGAATCCTAATGTGATTTCTTGATAATGGGTGTGTTCCTTATCTTCTCCTCGTGTCTAAACTCTTCTCCATGGCTGAACCCCGAAATAATACTCCTTTACGTGCTAAGGGGTATCTAGAGAGTGGGATAGGTTTAATAACTACCCTCACCCTAACGCGTACCCTAACCCTAACCCCTACCCTAACCCTAACGCGTACCCTAATCCTAACCCGTACCCTAAACCGAGCCCTAAACCTAACACTAGCCCTAACCCTAACCCTAACCCATACCCTACGCCCTACCCGAACCCCTCCCCGAACCCGTACCTTAAGCCATACCCTAGCCCTCACCCTAACCCTAACACTAACCCTAAGCTACCCTTGACTGCTTCTGCCTCCAATAGATTTCCTAAGCACTAGTGTTTTAAGGAACAGGTTAAAAAGAGAATCCTAATGTGATTTCGTGATAATGGGTGTGTTCCTTATCTTCTCCTAGTGTCTAAACTCTTCTCCATGGCTGGACCCCCAAATAATATTCCTTTACGTGCTAAGGGGTATCTAGAGAGTGGGATAGGTTTAATAACTACCCTCACCCTAACGCGTACCCTAACCCTAACCCCTACCCTAACCCTAACGCGTACCCTAATCCTAACCCGTACCCTAAACCGAGCCCTAAACCTAACACTAACTCTAACCCTAACCCTAACCCATACCCTACACCCTACCCGAACCCCTCCCTGAACCCGTACCCTAAACCGTACCCTAACCCTCACCCTAACCCTAACCCTAACCCTAAGCTACCCTTGACGGCTTCTGCATCCAATAGATTTCCTAAGCACTAGTGTTTTAAGGAAGAGGTTAAAAAGAGAATCCTAATGTGATTTCTTGATAATGGGTGTGTTCCTTATCTTCTCCTAGTGTCTAAACTCTTCTCCATGGCTGGACCCCCAAATAATATTCCTTTACGTGCTAAGGGGTATCTAGAGACTGGGATAGGTTTAATAACTAACCTCACCCTATCGCATACCCTATCCCTAACCCCTACCCTAACCCTAACGCGTACCCTAATCCTAACCCGTACCCTAAACCAAGACCTAACCCTAACCCTAACCCTAACCCATAGCCTACGCCCTACCCGAACCCCTCCCCGAACCCGTACCCTAAGCCGTACCCTAACCCTCACCCTAACCCTAACCCTAACCCTAAGCTACCCTTGACTGCTTCTGCCTCCAATAGATTTCCTAAGCACTAGTGTTTTAAGGAACAGGTTAAAAAGAGAATCCTAATGTGATTTCGTGATAATGGGTGTGTTCCTTATCTTCTCCTAGTGTCTAAACTCTTCTCCATGGCTGGACCCCCAAACAATATTCCTTTACGTGCTAAGGGGTATCTAGAGAGTGGGATAGGTTTAATAACTACCCTCACCCTAAAGCGTACCCTAACCCTAACCACTACCCTAACACTAACGCATACCCTAATCCTAACCCGTACCCTAAACCGAGCCCTAACCCTAACACTAGCCCTAACCCTAACCCTAAACCATACCCTACACTCTACCCGAACCCCTCCCCGAACCCGTACCCTAAGCCGTACCCTAACCCTCACCCTAACCCTAACCCTAACCCTAAGCTACCCTTGACTGCTTCTGCCTCCAATAGATTTCCTAAGCACTAGTGTTTTAAGGAACAGGTTAAAAAGAGAATCCTAATGTGATTTCGTGATAATGGGTGTGTTCCTTATCTTCTCCTCGTGTCTAAACTCTTCTCCATGGCTGGACCCCCAAATAATATTCCTTTACGTGCTAAGGGATATCTAGAGAGTGTGATAGGTTTAATAACTACTCCCACCCTAACGCGTACCCTAACCCTAACCCCTACCCTAACCCTAACGCGTACCCTAATCCTAACCCGTACCCTAAACCGAGCCCTAACCCTAACACTAACCCTAACCCTAACCCTAACCCTAACCAATACCCTACGCCCTACCCGAACCCCTCCCCGAACCCGTACCCTAAGCCGTACCCTAACCCTCACCCTAACCCTAACCCTAACCCTAAGCTACCCTTGACGGCTTCTGCCTCCAATAGATTTCCTAAGCACTAGTGTTTTAAGGAACAGGTTAAAAAGAGAATCCTAATGTGATTTCTTGATAATGGGTGTGTTCCTTATCTTCTCCTAGTGTCTAAACTCTTCTCCATGGCAGGACCCCCAAATAATATTCCTTTACGTGCTAAGGGGTATCTAGAGTGTGGGATAGGTTTAATAACTACCCTCATCCTAAAGCGTACCCTAGCCCTAACCACTACCCTAACACTAACGCGTACCCTAATCCTAACCCGTACCCTTAACCAAGCCCTAACCCTAACACTAACCCTAACCCTAACCCTAACCCATACCCTACGCCCTACCCGAACCCCTCCCCGAACCCGTACCCTAAGCCGTACCCTAACCCTCACCCTAACCCTAACCCTAACCCTAAGCTACCCTTGAAGGCTTCTGCCTCCAATAGATTTCCTAAGCACTAGTGTTTTAAGGAACAGGTTAAAAAGAGAATCCTAATGTGATTTCTTGATAATGGGTGTGTTCCTTATCTTCTCCTAGTGTCTAAACTCTTCTCCATGGCTGGACCCCCAAATAATATTCCTTTACATGCTAAGGGGTATGTAGAGAGTGGGATAGGTTTAATAACTACCCTCACCCTAAAGCCTACCCTAACCCTAACCACTACCCTAACACTAACGCGTACCCTAATCCTAACCCGTACCCTAAACCGAGCCCTAACCCTAACACTAGACCTAACCCTAACCCTAAACCATACCCTACGCTCTACCCAAACCCCTCCCCGAACCCGTACCCTAAGCCGTACTCTAACCCTCACCCTAACCCTAACCCTAACCCTAAGCTACCCTTGACTGCTTCTGCCTCCAATAGATTTCCTAAGCACTAGTGTTTTAAGGAACAGGTTAAAAAGAGAATCCTAATGTGATTTCGTGATAATGGGTGTGTTCCTTATCTTCTCCTCGTGTCTAAACTCTTCTCCATGGCTGGACCCCCAAATAATATTCCTTTACGTGCTAAGGGGTATCTAGTGAGTGTGATAGGTTTAATAACTACTCCCACCCTAACGCATACCCTAACCCTAACCCCTACCCTAACCCTAACGCGTACCCTAATCCTAACCCGTACCCTAAACCGAGCCCTAAACCTAACACTAACCCTAACCCTAACCCTAACCAATACCCTACGCCCTACCCGAACCCCTCCCCGAACCCGTACCCTAAGCCGTACCCTAACCCTCACCCTAACCCTAACCCTACCCCTAAGCTACCCTTGACGGCTTCTGCCTCCAATAGATTTCCTAAGCACTAGTGTTTTAAGGAACAGGTTAAAAAGAGAATCCTAATGTGATTTCTTGATAATGGGTGTGTTCCTTATCTTCTCCTAGTGTCTAAACTCTTCTCCATGGCTGGACCCCCAAATAATATTCCTTTACGTGCTAAGGGGTATCTAGAGAGTGGGATAGGTTTAATAACTACCCTCACCCTAAAGCGTACCCTAACCCTAACCACTACCCTTACACTAACGCGTACCCTAATCCTAACCCGTACCCTTAACCGAGCCCTAACCCTAACACTAACCCTAACCCTAACCCTAACCCATACCCTACGCCCTACCCGAACCCCTCCCCGAACCCGTAACCTAAGCCGTACCCTAACCCTCACCCTAACCCTCACCCTAACCCTAAGCTACCCTTGACTGCTTCTGCCTCCAATAGATTTCCTAAGCACTAGTGTTTTAAGGAACAGGTTAAAAAGAGAATCCTAATGTGATTTCTTGATAATGGGTGTGTTCCTTATCTTCTCCTCGTGTCTAAACTCTTCTCCATGGCTGAACCCCGAAATAATACTCCTTTATGTGCTAAGGGGTATCTAGAGAGTGGGATAGGTTTAATAACTACCCTCACCCTAACGCGTACCCTAACCCTAACCCCTACCCTAACCCTAACGCGTACCCTAATCCTAACCCGTACCCTAAACCGAGCCCTAAACCTAACACTAACTCTAACCCTAACCCTAACCCATACCCTACACCCTACCCGAACCCCTCCCTGAACCCGTACCCTAAACCGTACCCTAACCCTCACCCTAACCCTAACCATAACCCTAAGCTACCCTTGACGGCTTCTGCATCCAATAGATTTCCTAAGCACTAGTGTTTTAAGGAACAGGTTAAAAAGAGAATCCTAATGTGATTTCTTGATAATGGGTGCGTTCCTTATCTTCTCCTAGTGTCTAAACTCTTCTCCATGGCTGGACCCCCAAATAATATTCCTTTACGTGCTAAGGGGTATCTAGAGACTGGGATAGGTTTAATAACTAACCTCACCCTATCGCATACCCTATCCCTAACCCCTACCCTAACCCTAACGCATACCCTAATCCTAACCCGTACCCTAAACCAAGACCTAACCCTAACCCTAACCCTAACCCATAGCCTACGCCCTACCCGAACCCCTCCCCGAACCCGTACCATAAGCCGTACCCTAACCCTCACCCTAACCCTAACCCTAACCCTAAGCTACCCTTGACTGCTTCTGCCTCCAATAGATTTCCTAAGCACTAGTGTTTTAAGGAACAGGTTAAAAAGAGAATCCTAATGTGATTTCGTGATAATGGGTGTGTTCCTTATCTTCTCCTCGTGTCTAAACTCTTCTCCATGGCTGGACCCCCAAATAATATTCCTTTACGTGCTAAGGGGTATCTAGAGAGTGTGATAGGTTTAATATCTACTCCCACCCTAACGCGTACCCTAACCCTAACCCCTACCCTAACCCTAACGCGTACCCTAATCCTAACCCGTACCCTAAACCGAGCCCTAAACCTAACACTAACCCTAACCCTAACCCTAACCCATATCCTTCGCCCTACCCGAACCCCTCCCCTAACCCGTACGCTAAGCCGTACCCTAACCCTCACCCTAACCCTAACCCTAACCCTAAGCTACCCTTGACGGCTTCTGCCTCCAATAGATTTCCTAAGCACTAGTGTTTTAAGGAACAGGTTAAAAAGAGAATCCTAATGTGATTTCTTGATAATGGGTGTGTTCCTTATCTTCTCCTCGTGTCTAAACTCTTCTCCATGGCTGAACCCCGAAATAATACTCCTTTACGTGCTAAGGGGTATCTAGAGAGTGGGATAGGTTTAATAACTACCCTCACCCTAACGCGTACCCTAACCCTAACCCCTACCCTAACCCTAACGCGTACCCTAATCCTAACCCGTACCCTAAACCGAGCCCTAAACCTAACACTAACCCTAACCCTAACCCTAACCCATACCCTACGCCCTACCCGAACCCCTCCCCGAACCCGTACCTTAAGCCATACCGTAGCCCTCACCCTAACCCTAACACTAACCCTAAGCTACCCTTGACTGCTTCTGCCTCCAATAGATTTCCTAAGCACTAGTGTTTTAAGGAACAGGTTAAAAAGAGAATCCTAATGTGATTTCGTGATAATGGGTGTGTTCCTTATCTTCTCCTAGTGTCTAAACTCTTCTCCATGGCTGGACCCCCAAATAATATTCCTTTACGTGCTAAGGGGTATCTAGAGAGTGGGATAGGTTTAATAACTACCCTCACCCTAACGCGTACCCTAACCCTAACCCCTACCCTAACCCTAACGCGTACCCTAATCCTAACCCGTACCCTAAACCGAGCCCTAAACCTAACACTAACTCTAACCCTAACCCTAACCCATACCCTACGCCCTACCCGAACCCCTCCCTGAACCAGTACCCTAAACCGTACCCTAACCCTCACCCTAACCCTAACCCTAACCCTAAGCTACCCTTGACGGCTTCTGCATCCAATAGATTTCCTAAGCACTAATGTTTTAAGGAACAGGTTAAAAAGAGAATCCTAATGTGATTTCTTGATAATGGGTGTGTTCCTTATCTTCTCCTAGTGTCTAAACTCTTCTCCATGGCTGGACCCCCAAATAATATTCCTTTACGTGCTAAGGGGTATCTAGAGAGTGGGATAGGTTTAATAACTAACCTCACCCTATCGCATACCCTAACCCTAACCCCTACCCAAACCCTAACGCGTACCCTAATCCTAACCCGTACCCTAAACCAAGACCTAACCCTAACCCTAACCCTAACCCATAGCCTACGCCCTACCCGAACCCCTCCCCGAACCCGTACCCTAAGCCGTACCCTAACCCTCACCCTAACCCTAACCCTAACCCTAAGCTACCCTTGACTGCTTCTGCCTCCAATAGATTTCCTAAGCACTAGTGTTTTAAGGAACAGTTTAAAAAGAAAATCATATTGTGATTTCTTGATAATGGGTGTGTTCCTTATCTTCTCCTAGTGTCTAAACTCTTCTCCATGGCTGGACCACCAAACAATATTCCTTTACGTGCTAAGGGGTATCTAGAGAGTGGGATAGGTTTAATAACTACCCTCACCCTAAAGCGTACCCTAATCCTAACCACTACCCTAACACTAACGCATACCCTAATCCTAACCCGTACCCTAAACCGAGCCCTAACCCTAACACTAGCCCTAACCCTAACCCTAAAACATACCCTACGCTCTACCCGAACCCCTCCCCGAACCCGTACCCTAAGCCGTACCCTAACCCTCACCCTAACCCTAACCCTAACCCTAAGCTACCCTTGACTGCTTCTGCCTCCAATAGATTTCCTAAGCACTAGTGTTTTAAGGAACAGGTTAAAAAGAGAATCCTAATGTGATTTCTTGATAATTGGTGTGTTCCTTATCTTCTCCTCGTGTCTAAACTCTTCTCCTTGGTTGAACCCCGAAATAATACTCCTTTACGTGCTAAGGGGTATCTAGAGAGTGGGATAGGTTTAATAACTACCCTCACCCTAACGCGTACCCTAACCCTAACCCCTACCCTAACCCTAACGCGTACCCTAATCCTAACCCGTACCCTAAACCGAGCCCTAAACTTAACACTAGCCCTAACCCTAACCCTAACCCATACCCTACACCCTACCCGAACCCCTCCCCGAACCCGTACCTTAAGCCATACCCTAGCCCTCACCCTAACCCTAACACTAACCCTAAGCTACCCTTGACTGCTTCTGCCTCCAATAGATTTCCTAAGCACTAGTGTTTTAAGGAACAGGTTAAAAAGAGAATCCTAATGTGATTTCGTGATAATGGGTGTGTTCCTTATCTTCTCCTAGTGTCTAAACTCTTCTCCATGGCTGGACCCCCAAATAATATTCCTTTACGTGCTAAGGGGTATCTAGAGAGTGGGATAGGTTTAATAACTACCCTCACCCTAACGCGTACCCTAACCCTAACCCCTACCCTAACCCTAACGCGTACCCTAATCCTAACCCGTACCCTAAACCGAGCCCTAAACCTAACACTAACTCTAACCCTAACCCTAACCCATACCCTACGCCCTACCCGAACCCCTCCCTGAACCCGTACCCTAAACCGTACCCTAACCCTCACCCTAACCCTAACCCTAACCCTAAGCTACCCTTGACGGCTTCTGCATCCAATAGATTTCCTAAGCACTAGTGTTTTAAGGAACAGGTTAAAAAGAGAATCCTAATGTGATTTCTTGATAATGGGTGTGTTCCTTATCTTCTCCTAGTGTCTAAACTCTTCTCCATGGCTGGACCCCCAAATAATATTCCTTTACGTGCTAAGGGGTATCTAGAGACTGGGATAGGTTTAATAACTAACCTCACCCTATCGCATACCCTAACCCTAACCCCTACCCTAACCCTAACGCGTACCCTAATCCTAACCCGTACCCTAAACCAAGACCTAACCCTAACCCTAACCCTAACCCATAGCCTACGCCCTACCCGAACCCCTCCCCGAACCCGTACCCTAAGCCGTACCCTAACCCTCACCCTCACCCTAACCCTAACCCTAAGCTACCCTTGACTGCTTCTGCCTCCAATAGATTTCCTAAGCACTAGTGTTTTAAGGAACAGTTTAAAAAGAAAATCATATTGTGATTTCTTGATAATGGGTGTGTTCCTTATCTTCTCCTAGTGTCTAAACTCTTCTCCATGGCTGGACCCCCAAACAATATTCCTTTACGTGCTAAGGGGTATCTAGAGAGTGGGATAGGTTTAATAACTACCCTCACCCTAAAGCGTACCCTAACCCTAACCACTACCCTAACACTAACGCATACCCTAATCCTAACCCGTACCCTAAACCGAGCCCTAACCCTAACACTAGCCCTAACCCTAACCCTAAACCATACCCTACGCTCTACCCGAACCCCTCCCCGAACCCGTACCCTAAGCCGTACCCTAACCCTCACCCTAACCCTAACCCTAACCCTAAGCTACCCTTGACGGCTTCTGCCTCCAATAGATTTCCTAAGCACTAGTGTTTTAAGGAACAGGTTAAAAAGAGAATCCTAATGTGATTTCTTGATAATGGGTGTGTTCCTTATCTTCTCCTAGTGTCTAAACTCTTCTCCATGGCAGGACCCCCAAATAATATTCCTTTACGTGCTAAGGGGTATCTAGAGAGTGCGATAGGTTTAATAACTACCCTCACCCTAAAGCGTACCCTAGCCCTAACCACTACCCTAACACTAACGCGTACCCTAATCCTAACCCGTACCCTTAACCAAGCCCTAACCCTAACACTAACCCTAACCCTAACCCTAACCCATACCCTACGCCCTACCCGAACCCCTCCCCGAACCCGTACCCTAAGCCGTACCCTAACCCTCACCCTAACCCTAACCCTAACCCTAAGCTACCCTTGAAGGCTTCTGCCTCCAATAGATTTCCTAAGCACTAGTGTTTTAAGGAACAGGTTAAAAAGAGAATCCTAATGTGATTTCTTGATAATGGGTGTGTTCCTTATCTTCTCCTAGTGTCTAAACTCTTCTCCATGGCTGGACCCCCAAATAATATTCCTTTACGTGCTAAGGGGTATGTAGAGAGTGGGATAGGTTTAATAACTACCCTCACCCTAAAGCGTACCCTAACCCTAACCACTACCCTAACACTAACGCGTACCCTAATCCTAACCCGTACCCTAAACCGAGCCCTAACCCTAACACTAGCCCTAACCCTAACCCTAAACCATACCCTACGCTCTACCCGAACCCCTCCCCGAACCCGTACCCTAAGCCGTACTCTAACCCTCACCCTAACCCTAACCCTAACCCTAAGCTACCCTTGACTGCTTCTGCCTCCAATAGATTTCCTAAGCACTAGTGTTTTAAGGAACAGGTTAAAAAGAGAATCCTAATGTGATTTCGTGATAATGGGTGTGTTCCTTATCTTCTCCTCGTGTCTAAACTCTTCTCCATGGCTGGACCCCCAAATAATATTCCTTTACGTGCTAAGGGGTATCTAGAGAGTGTGATAGGTTTAATAACTACTCCCACCCTAACGCATACCCTAACCCTAACCCCTACCCTAACCCTAACGCGTACCCTAATCCTAACCCGTACCCTAAACCGAGCCCTAAACCTAACACTAACCCTAACCCTAACCCTAACCAATACCCTACGCCCTACCCGAACCCCTCCCCGAACCCGTACCCTAAGCCGTACCCTAACCCTCACCCTAACCCTAACCCTAACCCTAAGCTACCCTTGACTGCTTCTGGCTCCAATAGATTTCCTAAGCACTAGTGTTTTAAGGAACAGGTTAAAAAGAGAATCCTAATGTGATTTCTTGATAATGGGTGTGTTCCTTATCTTCTCCTAGTGTCTAAACTCTTCTCCATGGCTGGACCCCCAAATAATATTCCTTTACGTGCTAAGGGGTATCTAGAGAGTGGGATAGGTTTAATAACTACCCTCACCCTAAAGCGTACCCTAACCCTAACCACTACCCTAACACTAACGCGTACCCTAATCCTAACCCGTACCCTTAACCGAGCCCTAACCCTAACACTAACCCTAACCCTAACCCTAACCCATACCCTACGCCCTACCCGAACCCCTCCCCGAACCCGTAACCTAAGCCGTACCCTAACCCTCACCCTAACCGTCACCCTAACCCTAAGCTACCCTTGACTGCTTCTGCCTCCAATAGATTTCCTAAGCACTAGTGTTTTAAGGAACAGGTTAAAAAGAGAATCCTAATGTGATTTCTTGATAATGGGTGTGTTCCTTATCTTCTCCTCGTGTCTAAACTCTTCTCCATGGCTGGACCCCCAAATAATATTCCTTTACGTGCTAAGGGGTATCTAGAGAGTGTGATAGGTTTAATAACTACTCCCACCCTAACGCATACCCTAACCCTAACCCCTACCCTAACCCTAACGCGTACCCTAATCCTAACCCGTACCCTAAACCGAGCCCTAAACCTAACACTAACCCTAACCCTAACCCTAACCAATACCCTACGCCCTACCCGAACCCCTCCCCGAACCCGTACCCTAAGCCGTACCCTAACCCTCACCCTAACCCTAACCCTAACCCTAAGCTACCCTTGACGGCTTCTGCCTCCAATAGATTTCCTAAGCACTAGTGTTTTAAGGAACAGGTTAAAAAGAGAATCCTAATGTGATTTCTTGATAATGGGTGTGTTCCTTATCTTCTCCTAGTGTCTAAACTCTTCTCCATGGCTGGACCCCCAAATAATATTCCTTTACGTGCTAAGGGGTATCTAGAGAGTGGGATAGGTTTAATAACTACCCTCACCCTAAAGCGTACCCTAACCCTAACCACTACCCTTACACTAACGCGTACCCTAATCCTAACCCGTACATTTAACCGAGCCCTAACCCTAACACTAACCCTAACCCTAACCCTAACCCATACCCTACGCCCTACCCGAACCCCTCCCCGAACCCGTAACCTAAGCCGTACCCTAACCCTCACCCTAACCCTCACCCTAACCCTAAGCTACCCTTGACTGCTTCTGCCTCCAATAGATTTCCTAAGCACTAGTGTTTTAAGGAACAGGTTAAAAAGAGAATCCTAATGTGATTTCTTGATAATGGGTGTGTTCCTTATCTTCTCCTCGTGTCTAAACTCTTCTCCATGGCTGAACCCCGAAATAATACTCCTTTATGTGCTAAGGGGTATCTAGAGAGTGGGATAGGTTTAATAACTACCCTCACCCTAACGCGTACCCTAACCCTAACCCCTACCCTAACCCTAACGCGTACCCTAATCCTAACCCGTACCCTAAACCGAGCCCTAAACCTAACACTAACTCTAACCCTAACCCTAACCCATACCCTACACCCTACCCGAACCCCTCCCTGAACCCGTACCCTAAACCGTACCCTAACCCTCACCCTAACCCTAACCCTAACCCTAAGCTACCCTTGACGGCTTCTGCATCCAATAGATTTCCTAAGCACTAGTGTTTTAAGGAACAGGTTAAAAAGAGAATCCTAATGTGATTTCTTGATAATGGGTGTGTTCCTTATCTTCTCCTAGTGTCTAAACTCTTCTCCATGGCTGGACCCCCAAATAATATTCCTTTACGTGCTAAGGGGTATCTAGAGACTGGGATAGGTTTAATAACTAACCTCACCCTATCGCATACCCTATCCCTAACCCCTACCCTAACCCTAACGCATACCCTAATCCTAACCCGTACCCTAAACCAAGACCTAACCCTAACCCTAACCCTAACCCATAGCCTACGCCCTACCCGAACCCCTCCCCGAACCCGTACCATAAGCCGTACCCTAACCCTCACCCTAACCCTAACCCTAACCCTAAGCTACCCTTGACTGCTTCTGCCTCCAATAGATTTCCTAAGCACTAGTGTTTTAAGGAACAGGTTAAAAAGAGAATCCTAATGTGATTTCGTGATAATGGGTGTGTTCCTTATCTTCTCCTCGTGTCTAAACTCTTCTCCATGGCTGGACCCCCAAATAATATTCCTTTACGTGCTAAGGGGTATCTAGAGAGTGGGATAGGTTTAATAACTACCCTCACCCTAAAGCGTACCCTAACCCTAACCACTACCCTAACACTAACGCGTACCCTAATCCTAACCCGTACCCTAAACCGAGCCCTAACCCTAACACTAGCCCTAACCCTAACCCTAAACCATACCCTACGCTCTACCCGAACCCCTCCCCGAACCCGTACCCTAAGCCGTACTCTAACCCTCACCCTAACCCTAACCCTAACCCTAAGCTACCCTTGACTGCTTCTGCCTCCAATAGATTTCCTAAGCACTAGTGTTTTAAGGAACAGGTTAAAAAGAGAATCCTAATGTGATTTCGTGATAATGGGTGTGTTCCTTATCTTCTCCTCGTGTCTAAACTCTTCTCCATGGCTGGACCCCCAAATAATATTCCTTTACGTGCTAAGGGGTATCTAGAGAGTGTGATAGGTTTAATAACTACTCCCACCCTAACGCATACCCTAACCCTAACCCCTACCCTAACCCTAACGCGTACCCTAATCCTAACCCGTACCCTAAACCGAGCCCTAAACCTAACACTAACCCTAACCCTAACCCTAACCAATACCCTACGCCCTACCCGAACCCCTCCCCGAACCCGTACCCTAAGCCGTACCCTAACCCTCACCCTAACCCTAACCCTAACCCTAAGCTACCCTTGACTGCTTCTGGCTCCAATAGATTTCCTAAGCACTAGTGTTTTAAGGAACAGGTTAAAAAGAGAATCCTAATGTGATTTCTTGATAATGGGTGTGTTCCTTATCTTCTCCTAGTGTCTAAACTCTTCTCCATGGCTGGACCCCCAAATAATATTCCTTTACGTGCTAAGGGGTATCTAGAGAGTGGGATAGGTTTAATAACTACCCTCACCCTAAAGCGTACCCTAACCCTAACCACTACCCTAACACTAACGCGTACCCTAATCCTAACCCGTACCCTTAACCGAGCCCTAACCCTAACACTAACCCTAACCCTAACCCTAACCCATACCCTACGCCCTACCCGAACCCCTCCCCGAACCCGTAACCTAAGCCGTACCCTAACCCTCACCCTAACCGTCACCCTAACCCTAAGCTACCCTTGACTGCTTCTGCCTCCAATAGATTTCCTAAGCACTAGTGTTTTAAGGAACAGGTTAAAAAGAGAATCCTAATGTGATTTCTTGATAATGGGTGTGTTCCTTATCTTCTCCTCGTGTCTAAACTCTTCTCCATGGCTGGACCCCCAAATAATATTCCTTTACGTGCTAAGGGGTATCTAGAGAGTGTGATAGGTTTAATAACTACTCCCACCCTAACGCATACCCTAACCCTAACCCCTACCCTAACCCTAACGCGTACCCTAATCCTAACCCGTACCCTAAACCGAGCCCTAAACCTAACACTAACCCTAACCCTAACCCTAACCAATACCCTACGCCCTACCCGAACCCCTCCCCGAACCCGTACCCTAAGCCGTACCCTAACCCTCACCCTAACCCTAACCCTAACCCTAAGCTACCCTTGACGGCTTCTGCCTCCAATAGATTTGCTAAGCACTAGTGTTTTAAGGAACAGGTTAAAAAGAGAATCCTAATGTGATTTCTTGATAATGGGTGTGTTCCTTATCTTCTCCTAGTGTCTAAACTCTTCTCCATGGCTGGACCCCCAAATAATATTCCTTTACGTGCTAAGGGGTATCTAGAGAGTGGGATAGGTTTAATAACTACCCTCACCCTAAAGCGTACCCTAACCCTAACCACTACCCTTACACTAACGCGTACCCTAATCCTAACCCGTACATTTAACCGAGCCCTAACCCTAACACTAACCCTAACCCTAACCCTAACCCATACCCTACGCCCTACCCGAACCCCTCCCCGAACCCGTAACCTAAGCCGTACCCTAACCCTCACCCTAACCCTCACCCTAACCCTAAGCTACCCTTGACTGCTTCTGCCTCCAATAGATTTCCTAAGCACTAGTGTTTTAAGGAACAGGTTAAAAAGAGAATCCTAATGTGATTTCTTGATAATGGGTGTGTTCCTTATCTTCTCCTCGTGTCTAAACTCTTCTCCATGGCTGAACCCCGAAATAATACTCCTTTATGTGCTAAGGGGTATCTAGAGAGTGGGATAGGTTTAATAACTACCCTCACCCTAACGCGTACCCTAACCCTAACCCCTACCCTAACCCTAACGCGTACCCTAATCCTAACCCGTACCCTAAACCGAGCCCTAAACCTAACACTAACTCTAACCCTAACCCTAACCCATACCCTACACCCTACCCGAACCCCTCCCTGAACCCGTACCCTAAACCGTACCCTAACCCTCACCCTAACCCTAACCCTAACCCTAAGCTACCCTTGACGGCTTCTGCATCCAATAGATTTCCTAAGCACTAGTGTTTTAAGGAACAGGTTAAAAAGAGAATCCTAATGTGATTTCTTGATAATGGGTGTGTTCCTTATCTTCTCCTAGTGTCTAAACTCTTCTCCATGGCTGGACCCCCAAATAATATTCCTTTACGTGCTAAGGGGTATCTAGAGACTGGGATAGGTTTAATAACTAACCTCACCCTATCGCATACCCTATCCCTAACCCCTACCCTAACCCTAACGCATACCCTAATCCTAACCCGTACCCTAAACCAAGACCTAACCCTAACCCTAACCCTAACCCATAGCCTACGCCCTACCCGAACCCCTCCCCGAACCCGTACCATAAGCCGTACCCTAACCCTCACCCTAACCCTAACCCTAACCCTAAGCTACCCTTGACTGCTTCTGCCTCCAATAGATTTCCTAAGCACTAGTGTTTTAAGGAACAGGTTAAAAAGAGAATCCTAATGTGATTTCGTGATAATGGGTGTGTTCCTTATCTTCTCCTCGTGTCTAAACTCTTCTCCATGGCTGGACCCCCAAATAATATTCCTTTACGTGCTAAGGGGTATCTAGAGAGTGGGATAGGTTTAATAACTACCCTCACCCTAAAGCGTACCCTAACCCTAACCACTACCCTAACACTAACGCGTACCCTAATCCTAACCCGTACCCTTAACCGAGCCCTAACCCTAACACTAACCCTAACCCTAACCCTAACCCATACCCTACGCCCTACCCGAACCCCTCCCCGAACCCGTAACCTAAGCCGTACCCTAACCCTCACCCTAACCGTCACCCTAACCCTAAGCTACCCTTGACTGCTTCTGCCTCCAATAGATTTCCTAAGCACTAGTGTTTTAAGGAACAGGTTAAAAAGAGAATCCTAATGTGATTTCTTGATAATGGGTGTGTTCCTTATCTTCTCCTCGTGTCTAAACTCTTCTCCATGGCTGGACCCCCAAATAATATTCCTTTACGTGCTAAGGGGTATCTAGAGAGTGTGATAGGTTTAATAACTACTCCCACCCTAACGCATACCCTAACCCTAACCCCTACCCTAACCCTAACGCGTACCCTAATCCTAACCCGTACCCTAAACCGAGCCCTAAACCTAACACTAACCCTAACCCTAACCCTAACCAATACCCTACGCCCTACCCGAACCCCTCCCCGAACCCGTACCCTAAGCCGTACCCTAACCCTCACCCTAACCCTAACCCTAACCCTAAGCTACCCTTGACGGCTTCTGCCTCCAATAGATTTCCTAAGCACTAGTGTTTTAAGGAACAGGTTAAAAAGAGAATCCTAATGTGATTTCGTGATAATGGGTGTGTTCCTTATCTTCTCCTAGTGTCTAAACTCTTCTCCATGGCTGGACCCCCAAATAATATTCCTTTACGTGCTAAGGGGTATCTAGAGAGTGGGATAGGTTTAATAACTACCCTCACCCTAAAGCGTACCCTAACCCTAACCACTACCCTTACACTAACGCGTACCCTAATCCTAACCCGTACCCTTAACCGAGCCCTAACCCTAACACTAACCCTAACCCTAACCCTAACCCATACCCTACGCCCTACCCGAACCCCTCCCCGAACCCGTAACCTAAGCCGTACCCTAACCCTCACCCTAACCCTCACCCTAACCCTAAGCTACCCTTGACTGCTTCTGCCTCCAATAGATTTCCTAAGCACTAGTGTTTTAAGGAACAGGTTAAAAAGAGAATCCTAATGTGATTTCTTGATAATGGGTGTGTTCCTTATCTTCTCCTCGTGTCTAAACTCTTCTCCATGGCTGGACCCCCAAATAATATTCCTTTACGTGCTAAGGGGTATCTAGAGAGTGGGATAGGTTTAATAACTACCCTCACCCTAAAGCGTACCCTAACCCTAACCACTACCCTAACACTAACGCGTACCCTAATCCTAACCCGTACCCTTAACCGAGCCCTAACCCTAACACTAACCCTAACCCTAACCCTAACCCATACCCTACGCCCTACTCGAACCCCTCCCCGAACCCGTACCTTAAGCCATACCCTAGCCCTCACCCTAACCCTAACACTAACCCTAAGCTACCCTTGACTGCTTCTGCCTCCAATAGATTTCCTAAGCACTAGTGTTTTAAGGAACAGGTTAAAAAGAGAATCCTAATGTGATTTCGTGATAATGGGTGTGTTCCTTATCTTCTCCTAGTGTCTAAACTCTTCTCCATGGCTGGACCCCCAAATAATATTCCTTTACGTGCTAAGGGGTATCTAGAGAGTGGGATAGGTTTAATAACTACCCTCACCCTAACGCGTACCCTAACCCTAACCCCTACCCTAACCCTAACGCGTACCCTAATCCTAACCCGTACCCTAAACCGAGCCCTAAACCTAACACTAACTCTAACCCTAACCCTAACCCATACCCTACGCCCTACCCGAACCCCTCCCTGAGCCCGTACCCTAAACCGTACCCTAACCCTCACCCTAACCCTAACCCTAACCCTAAGCTACCCTTGACGGCTTCTGCCTCCAATAGATTTCCTAAGCACTAGTGTTTTAAGGAACAGGTTAAAAAGAGAATCCTAATGTGATTTCTTGATAATGGGTGTGTTCCTTATCTTCTCCTAGTGTCTAAACTCTTCTCCATGGCTGGACCCCCAAATAATATTCCTTTACGTGCTAAGGGGTATCTAGAGAGTGGGATAGGTTTAATAACTAACCTCACCCTATCGCATACCCTAACCCTAACCCCTACCCAAACCCTAACGCGTACCCTAATCCTAACCCGTACCCTAAACCAAGACCTAACCCTAACCCTAACCCTAACCCATAGCCTACGCCCTACCCGAACCCCTCCCCGAACCCGTACCCTTAGCCGTACCCTAACCCTCACCCTAACCCTAACCCTAACCCTAAGCTACCCTTGACTGCTTCTGCCTCCAATAGATTTCCTAAGCACTAGTGTTTTAAGGAACAGGTTAAAAAGAGAATCCTAATGTGATTTCTTGATAATGGGTGTGTTCCTTATCTTCTCCTCGTGTCTAAACTCTTCTCCATGGCTGAACCCCGAAATAATACTCCTTTACGTGCTAAGGGGTATCTAGAGAGTGGGATAGGTTTAATAACTACCCTCACCCTAACGCGTACCCTAACCCTAACCCCTACCCTAACCCTAACGCGTACCCTAATCCTAACCCGTACCCTAAACCGAGCCCTAAACCTAACACTAGCCCTAACCCTAACCCTAACCCATACCCTACGCCCTACCCGAACCCCTCCCCGAACCCGTACCTTAAGCCATACCCTAGCCCTCACCCTAACCCTAACACTAACCCTAAGCTACCCTTGACTGCTTCTGCCTCCAATAGATTTCCTAAGCACTAGTGTTTTAAGGAACAGGTTAAAAAGAGAATCCTAATGTGATTTCGTGATAATGGGTGTGTTCCTTATCTTCTCCTAGTGTCTAAACTCTTCTCCATGGCTGGACCCCCAAATAATATTCCTTTACGTGCTAAGGGGTATCTAGAGAGTGGGATAGGTTTAATAACTACCCTCACCCTAACGCGTACCCTAACCCTAACCCCTACCCTAACCCTAACGCGTACCCTAATCCTAACCCGTACCCTAAACCGAGCCCTAAACCTAACACTAACTCTAACCCTAACCCTAACCCATACCCTACGCCCTACCCGAACCCCTCCCTGAACCAGTACCCTAAACCGTACCCTAACCCTCACCCTAACCCTAACCCTAACCCTAAGCTACCCTTGACGGCTTCTGCATCCAATAGATTTCCTAAGCACTAATGTTTTAAGGAACAGGTTAAAAAGAGAATCCTAATGTGATTTCTTGATAATGGGTGTGTTCCTTATCTTCTCCTAGTGTCTAAACTCTTCTCCATGGCTGGACCCCCAAATAATATTCCTTTACGTGCTAAGGGGTATCTAGAGAGTGGGATAGGTTTAATAACTAACCTCACCCTATCGCATACCCTAACCCTAACCCCTACCCAAACCCTAACGCGTACCCTAATCCTAACCCGTACCCTAAACCAAGACCTAACCCTAACCCTAACCCTAACCCATAGCCTACGCCCTACCCGAACCCCTCCCCGAACCCGTACCCTAAGCCGTACCATAACCCTCACCCTAACCCTAACCCTAACCCTAAGCTACCCTTGACTGCTTCTGCCTCCAATAGATTTCCTAAGCACTAGTGTTTTAAGGAACAGTTTAAAAAGAAAATCATATTGTGATTTCTTGATAATGGGTGTGTTCCTTATCTTCTCCTAGTGTCTAAACTCTTCTCCATGGCTGGACCCCCAAACAATATTCCTTTACGTGCTAAGGGGTATCTAGAGAGTGGGATAGGTTTAATAACTACCCTCACCCTAAAGCGTACCCTAATCCTAACCACTACCCTAACACTAACGCATACCCTAATCCTAACCCGTACCCTAAACCGAGCCCTAACCCTAACACTAGCCCTAACCCTAACCCTAAAACATACCCTACGCTCTACCCGAACCCCTCCCCGAACCCGTACCCTAAGCCGTACCCTAACCCTCACCCTAACCCTAACCCTAACCCTAAGCTACCCTTGACTGCTTCTGCCTCCAATAGATTTCCTAAGCACTAGTGTTTTAAGGAACAGGTTAAAAAGAGAATCCTAATGTGATTTCTTGATAATGGGTGTGTTCCTTATCTTCTCCTCGTGTCTAAACTCTTCTCCTTGGCTGAACCCCGAAATAATACTCCTTTACGTGCTAAGGGGTATCTAGAGAGTGGGATAGGTTTAATAACTACCCTCACCCTAACGCGTACCCTAACCCTAACCCCTACCCTAACCCTAACGCGTACCCTAATCCTAACCCGTACCCTAAACCGAGCCCTAAACCTAACACTAGCCCTAACCCTAACCCTAACCCATACCCTACACCCTACCCGAACCCCTCCCCGAACCCGTACCTTAAGCCATACCCTAGCCCTCACCCTAACCCTAACACTAACCCTAAGCTACCCTTGACTGCTTCTGCCTCCAATAGATTTCCTAAGCACTAGTGTTTTAAGGAACAGGTTAAAAAGTGAATCCTAATGTGATTTCGTGATAATGGGTGTGTTCCTTATCTTCTCCTAGTGTCTAAACTCTTCTCCATGGGTGGACCCCCAAATAATATTCCTTTACGTGCTAAGGGGTATCTAGAGAGTGGGATAGGTTTAATAACTACCCTCACCCTAACGCGTACCCTAACCCTAACCCCTACCCTAACCCTAACGCGTACCCTAATCCTAACCCGTACCCTAAACCGAGCCCTAAACCTAACACTAACTCTAACCCTAACCCTAACCCATACCCTACGCCCTACCCGAACCCCTCCCTGAACCCGTACCCTAAACCGTACCCTAACCCTCACCCTAACCCTAACCCTAACCCTAAGCTACCCTTGACGGCTTCTGCATCCAATAGATTTCCTAAGCACTAGTGTTTTAAGGAACAGGTTAAAAAGAGAATCCTAATGTGATTTCTTGATAATGGGTGTGTTCCTTATCTTCTCCTAGTGTCTAAACTCTTCTCCATGGCTGGACCCCCAAATAATATTCCTTTACGTGCTAAGGGGTATCTAGAGACTGGGATAGGTTTAATAACTAACCTCACCCTATCGCATACCCTAACCCTAACCCCTACCCTAACCCTAACGCGTACCCTAATCCTAATCCTTACCCTAAACCAAGACCTAACCCTAACCCTAACCCTAACCCATAGCCTACGCCCTACCCGAACCCCTCCCCGAACCCGTACCCTAAGCCGTACCCTAACCCTCACCCTAACCCTAACACTAACCCTAAGCTACCCTTGACTGCTTCTGGCTCCAATAGATTTCCTAAGCACTAGTGTTTTAAGGAACAGGTTAAAAAGAGAATCCTAATGTGATTTCTTGATAATGGGTGTGTTCCTTATCTTCTCCTAGTGTCTAAACTCTTCTCCATGGCTGGACCCCCAAATAATATTCCTTTACGTGCTAAGGGGTATCTAGAGAGTGGGATAGGTTTAATAACTACCCTCACCCTAAAGCGTACCCTAACCCTAACCACTACCCTAACACTAACGCGTACCCTAATCCTAACCCGTACCCTTAACCGAGCCCTAACCCTAACACTAACCCTAACCCTAACCCTAACCCATACCCTACGCCCTATCCGAACCCCTCCCCGAACCCGTAACCTAAGCCGTACCCTAACCCTCACCCTAACCGTCACCCTAACTCTAAGCTACCCTTGACTGCTTCTGCCTCCAATAGATTTCCTAAGCACTAGTGTTTTAAGGAACAGGTTAAAAAGAGAATCCTAATGTGATTTCTTGATAATGGGTGTGTTCCTTATCTTCTCCTCGTGTCTAAACTCTTCTCCATGGCTGAACCCCGAAATAATACTCCTTTACGTGCTAAGGGGTATCTAGAGAGTGGGATAGGTTTAATAACTACCCTCACCCTAACGCGTACCCTAACCCTAACCCCTACCCTAACCTTAACGCGTACCCTAATCCTAACCCGTACCCTAAACCGAGCCCTAAACCTAACACTAGCCCTAACCCTAACCCTAACCCATACCCTACGCCCTACCCGAACCCCTCCCCGAACCCGTACCTTAAGCCATACCCTAGCCCTCACCCTAACCCTAACACTAACCCTAAGCTACCCTTGACTCCTTCTGCCTCCAATAGATTTCCTAAGCACTAGTGTTTTAAGGAATAGGTTAAAAAGAGAATCCTAATGTGATTTCGTGATAATGGGTGTGTTCCTTATCTTCTCCTAGTGTCTAAACTCTTCTCCATGGCTGGACCCCCAAATAATATTCCTTTACGTGCTAAGGGGTATCTAGAGAGTGGGATAGGTTTAATAACTACCCTCACCCTAACGCGTACCCTAACCCTAACCCCTACCCTAACCCTAACGCGTACCCTAATCCTAACCCGTACCCTAAACCGAGCCCTAAACCTAACACTAACTCTAACCCTAACCCTAACCCATACCCTACGCCCTACCCGAACCCCTCCCTGAACCCGTACCCTAAACCGTACCCTAACCCTCACCCTAACCCTAACCCTAACCCTAAGCTACCCTTGACGGCTTCTGCATCCAATAGATTTCCTAAGCACTAGTGTTTTAAGGAACAGGTTAAAAACAGAATCCTAATGTGATTTCTTGATAATGGGTGTGTTCCTTATCTTCTCCTAGTGTCTAAACTCTTCTCCATGGCTGGACCCCCAAATAATATTCCTTTACGTGCTAAGCGGTATCTAGAGAGTGGGATAGGTTTAATAACTAACCTCACCCTATCGCATACCCTAACCCTAACCCCTACCCAAACCCTAACGCGTACCCTAATCCTAACCCGTACCCTAAACCAAGACCTAACCCTAACCCTAACCCTAACCCATAGCCTACGCCCTACCCGAACCCCTCCCCGAACCCGTACCCTAAGCCGTACCCTAACCCTCACCCTCACCCTAACCCTAACCCTAAGCTACCCTTGACTGCTTCTGCCTCCAATAGATTTCCTAAGCACTAGTGTTTTAAGGAACAGTTTAAAAAGAAAATCATATTGTGATTTCTTGATAATGGGTGTGTTCCTTATCTTCTCCTAGTGTCTAAACTCTTCTCCATGGCTGGACCCCCAAACAATATTCCTTTACGTGCTAAGGGGTATCTAGAGGGTGGGATAGGTTTAATAACTACCCTCACCCTAAAGCGTACCCTAACCCTAACCACTACCCTAACACTAACGCATACCCTAATCCTAACCCGTACCCTAAACTGAGCCCTAACCCTAACACTAGCCCTAACCCTAACCCTAAACCATACCCTACGCTCTACCCGAACCCCTCCCCGAACCCGTACCCTAAGCCGTACCCTAACCCTCACCCTAACCCTAACCCTAACCCTAAGCTACCCTTGACGGCTTCTGCCTCCAATAGATTTCCTAAGCACTAGTGTTTTAAGGAACAGGTTAAAAAGAGAATCCTAATGTGATTTCTTGATAATGGGTGTGTACCTTATCTTCTCCTAGTGTCTAAACTCTTCTCCATGGCAGGACCCCCAAATAATATTCCTTTACGTGCTAAGGGGTATCTAGAGAGTGGGATAGGTTTAATAACTACCCTCACCCTAAAGCGTACCCTAGCCCTAACCACTACCCTAACACTAACGCGTACCCTAATCCTAACCCGTACCCTTAACCAAGCCCTAACCCTAACACTAACCCTAACCCTAACCCTAACCCATACCCTACGCCCTACCCGAACCCCTCCCCGAACCCGTACCCTAAGCCGTACCCTAACCCTCACCCTAACCCTAACCCTAACCCTAAGCTACCCTTGAAGGCTTCTGCCTCCAATAGATTTCCTAAGCACTAGTGTTTTAAGGAACAGGTTAAAAAGAGAATCCTAATGTGATTTCTTGATAATGGGTGTGTTCCTTATCTTCTCCTAGTGTCTAAACTCTTCTCCATGGCTGGACCCCCAAATAATATTCCTTTACGTGCTAAGGGGTATGTAGAGAGTGGGATAGGTTTAATAACTACCCTCACCCTAAAGCGTACCCTAACCCTAACCACTACCCTAACACTAACGCGTACCCTAATCCTAACCCGTACCCTAAACCGAGCCCTAACCCTAACACTAGCCCTAACCCTAACCCTAAACCATACCCTACGCTCTACCCGAACCCCTCCCCGAACCCGTACCCTAAGCCGTACTCTAACCCTCACCCTAACCCTAACCCTAACCCTAAGCTACCCTTGACTGCTTCTGCCTCCAATAGATTTCCTAAGCACTAGTGTTTTAAGGAACAGGTTAAAAAGAGAATCCTAATGTGATTTCTTGATAATGGGTGTGTTCCTTATCTTCTCCTCGTGTCTAAACTCTTCTCCTTGGCTGAACCCCGAAATAATACTCCTTTACGTGCTAAGGGGTATCTAGAGAGTGGGATAGGTTTAATAACTACCCTCACCCTAACGCGTACCCTAACCCTAACCCCTACCCTAACCCTAACGCGTACCCTAATCCTAACCCGTACCCTAAACCGAGCCCTAAACCTAACACTAGCCCTAACCCTAACCCTAACCCATACCCTACACCCTACCCGAACCCCTCCCCGAACCCGTACCTTAAGCCATACCCTAGCCCTCACCCTAACCCTAACACTAACCCTAAGCTACCCTTGACTGCTTCTGCCTCCAATAGATTTCCTAAGCACTAGTGTTTTAAGGAACAGGTTAAAAAGAGAATCCTAATGTGATTTCGTGATAATGGGTGTGTTCCTTATCTTCTCCTAGTGTCTAAACTCTTCTCCATGGGTGGACCCCCAAATAATATTCCTTTACGTGCTAAGGGGTATCTAGAGAGTGGGATAGGTTTAATAACTACCCTCACCCTAACGCGTACCCTAACCCTAAACCCTACCCTAACCCTAACGCGTACCCTAATCCTAACCCGTACCCTAAACCGAGCCCTAAACCTAACACTAACTCTAACCCTAACCCTAACCCATACCCTACGCCCTACCCGAACCCCTCCCTGAACCCGTACCCTAAACCGTACCCTAACCCTCACCCTAACCCTAACCCTAACCCTAAGCTACCCTTGACGGCTTCTGCATCCAATAGATTTCCTAAGCACTAGTGTTTTAAGGAACAGGTTAAAAAGAGAATCCTAATGTGATTTCTTGATAATGGGTGTGTTCCTTATCTTCTCCTAGTGTCTAAACTCTTCTCCATGGCTGGACCCCCAAATAATATTCCTTTACGTGCTAAGGGGTATCTAGAGACTGGGATAGGTTTAATAACTAACCTCACCCTATCGCATACCCTAACCCTAACCCCTACCCTAACCCTAACGCGTACCCTAATCCTAACCCGTACCCTAAACCAAGACCTAACCCTAACCCTAACCCTAACCCATAGCCTACGCCCTACCCGAACCCCTCCCCGAACCCGTACCCTAAGCCGTACCCTAACCCTCACCCTAACCCTAACACTAACCCTAAGCTACCCTTGACTGCTTCTGGCTCCAATAGATTTCCTAAGCACTAGTGTTTTAAGGAACAGGTTAAAAAGAGAATCCTAATGTGATTTCTTGATAATGGGTGTGTTCCTTATCTTCTCCTAGTGTCTAAACTCTTCTCCATGGCTGGACCCCCAAATAATATTCCTTTACGTGCTAAGGGGTATCTAGAGAGTGGGATAGGTTTAATAACTACCCTCACCCTAAAGCGTACCCTAACCCTAACCACTACCCTAACACTAACGCGTACCCTAATCCTAACCCGTACCCTTAACCGAGCCCTAACCCTAACACTAACCCTAACCGTAACCCTAACCCATACCCTATGCCCTACCCGAACCCCTCCCCGAACCCGTAACCTAAGCCGTACCCTAACCCTCACCCTAACCGTCACCCTAACCCTAAGCTACCCTTGACTGCTTCTGCCTCCAATAGATTTCCTAAGCACTAGTGTTTTAAGGAACAGGTTAAAAAGAGAATCCTAATGTGATTTCTTGATAATGGGTGTGTTCCTTATCTTCTCCTCGTGTCTAAACTCTTCTCCATGGCTGAACCCCGAAATAATACTCCTTTACGTGCTAAGGGGTATCTAGAGAGTGGGATAGGTTTAATAACTACCCTCACCCTAACGCGTACCCTAACCCTAACCCCTACCCTAACCTTAACGCGTAACCTAATCCTAACCCGTACCCTAAACCGAGCCCTAAACCTAACACTAGCCCTAACCCTAACCCTAACCCATACCCTACGCCCTACCCGAACCCCTCCCCGAACCCGTACCTTAAGCCATACCCTAGCCCTCACCCTAACCCTAACACTAACCCTAAGCTACCCTTGACTCCTTCTGCCTCCAATAGATTTCCTAAGCACTAGTGTTTTAAGGAATAGGTTAAAAAGAGAATCCTAATGTGATTTCGTGATAATGGGTGTGTTCCTTATCTTCTCCTAGGGTCTAAACTCTTCTCCATGGCTGGACCCCCAAATAATATTCCTTTACGTGCTAAGGGGTATCTAGAGAGTGGGATAGGTTTAATAACTACCCTCACCCTAACGCGTACCCTAACCCTAACCCCTACCCTAACCTTAACGCGTACCCTAATCCTAACCCGTACCCTAAACCGAGCCCTAAACCTAACACTAGCCCTAACCCTAACCCTAACCCATACCCTACGCCCTACCCGAACCCCTCCCCGAACCCGTACCTTAAGCCATACCCTAGCCCTCACCCTAACCCTAACACTAACCCTAAGCTACCCTTGACTGCTTCTGCCTCCAATAGATTTCCTAAGCACTAGTGTTTTAAGGAATAGGTTAAAAAGAGAATCCTAATGTGATTTCGTGATAATGGGTGTGTTCCTTATCTTCTCCTAGTGTCTAAACTCTTCTCCATGGCTGGACCCCCAAATAATATTCCTTTACGTGCTAAGGGGTATCTAGAGAGTGGGATAGGTTTAATAACTACCCTCACCCTAACGCGTACCCTAACCCTAACCCCTACCCTAACCCTAACGCGTACCCTAATCCTAACCCGTACCCTAAACCGAGCCCTAAACCTAACACTAACTCTAACCCTAACCCTAACCCATACCCTACGCCCTACCCGAACCCCTCCCTGAACCCGTACCCTAAACCGTACCCTAACCCTCACCCTAACCCTAACCCTAACCCTAAGCTACCCTTGACGGCTTCTGCATCCAATAGATTTCCTAAGCACTAGTGTTTTAAGGAACAGGTTAAAAAGAGAATCCTAATGTGATTTCTTGATAATGGGTGTGTTCCTTATCTTCTCCTAGTGTCTAAACTCTTCTCCATGGCTGGACCCCCAAATAATATTCCTTTACGTGCTAAGGGGTATCTAGAGAGTGGGATAGGTTTAATAACTAACCTCACCCTATCGCATACCCTAACCCTAACCCCTACCCAAACCCTAACGCGTACCCTAATCCTAACCCGTACCCTAAACCAAGACCTAACCCTAACCCTAACCCTAACCCATAGCCTACGCCCTACCCGAACCCCTCCCCGAACCCGTACCCTAAGCCGTACCCTAACCCTCACCCTCACCCTAACCCTAACCCTAAGCTACCCTTGACTGCTTCTGCCTCCAATAGATTTCCTAAGCACTAGTGTTTTAAGGAAAAGTTTAAAAAGAAAATCATATTGTGATTTCTTGATAATGGGTGTGTTCCTTATCTTCTCCTAGTGTCTAAACTCTTCTCCATGGCTGGACCCCCAAACAATATTCCTTTACGTGCTAAGGGGTATCTAGAGGGTGGGATAGGTTTAATAACTACCCTCACCCTAAAGCGTACCCTAACCCTAACCACTACCCTAACACTAACGCATACCCTAATCCTAACCCGTACCCTAAACCGAGCCCTAACCCTAACACTAGCCCTAACCCTAACCCTAAACCATACCCTACGCTCTACCCGAACCCCTCCCCGAACCCGTACCCTAAGCCGTACCCTAACCCTCACCCTAACCCTAACCCTAACCCTAAGCTACCCTTGACGGCTTCTGCCTCCAATAGATTTCCTAAGCACTAGTGTTTTAAGGAACAGGTTAAAAAGAGAATCCTAATGTGATTTCTTGATAATGGGTGTGTACCTTATCTTCTCCTAGTGTCTAAACTCTTCTCCATGGCAGGACCCCCAAATAATATTCCTTTACGTGCTAAGGGGTATCTAGAGAGTGGGATAGGTTTAATAACTACCCTCACCCTAAAGCGTACCCTAGCCCTAACCACTACCCTAACACTAACGCGTACCCTAATCCTAACACGTACCCTTAACCAAGCCCTAACCCTAACACTAACCCTAACCCTAACCCTAACCCATACCCTACGCCCTACCCGAACCCCTCCCCGAACCCGTACCCTAAGCCGTACCCTAACCCTCACCCTAACCCTAACCCTAACCCTAAGCTAACCTTGAAGGCTTCTGCCTCCAATAGATTTCCTAAGCACTAGTGTTTTAAGGAACAGGTTAAAAAGAGAATCCTAATGTGATTTCTTGATAATGGGTGTGTTCCTTATCTTCTCCTAGTGTCTAAACTCTTCTCCATGGCTGGACCCCCAAATAATATTCCTTTACGTGCTAAGGGGTATGTAGAGAGTGGGATAGGTTTAATAACTACCCTCACCCTAAAGCGTACCCTAACCCTAACCACTACCCTAACACTAACGCGTACCCTAATCCTAACCCGTACCCTAAACCGAGCCCTAACCCTAACACTAGCCCTAACCCTAACCCTAAACCATACCCTACGCTCTACCCGAACCCCTCCCCGAACCCGTACCCTAAGCCGTACTCTAACCCTCACCCTAACCCTAACCCTAACCCTAAGCTACCCTTGACTGCTTCTGCCTCCAATAGATTTCCTAAGCACTAGTGTTTTAAGGAACAGGTTAAAAAGAGAATCCTAATGTGATTTCGTGATAATGGGTGTGTTCCTTATCTTCTCCTCGTGTCTAAACTCTTCTCTATGGCTGGACCCCCAAATAATATTCCTTTACGTGCTAAGGGGTATCTAGAGAGTGTGATAGGTTTAATAACTACTCCCACCCTAACGCATACCCTAACCCTAACCCCTACCCTAACCCTAACGCGTACCCTAATCCTAACCCGTACCCTAAACCGAGCCCTAAACCTAACACTAACCCTAACCCTAACCCTAACCAATACCCTACGCCCTACCCGAACCCCTCCCCGAACCCGTACCCTAAGCCGTACCCTAACCCTCACCCTAACCCTAACCCTAACCCTAAGCTACCCTTGACGGCTTCTGCCTCCAATAGATTTCCTAAGCACTAGTGTTTTAAGGAACAGGTTAAAAAGAGAATCCTAATGTGATTTCGTGATAATGGGTGTGTTCCTTATCTTCTCCTCGTGTCTAAACTCTTCTCCATGGCTGGACCCCCAAATAATATTCCTTTACGTGCTAAGGGGTATCTAGAGAGTGGGATAGGTTTAATAACTACTCCCACCCTAACGCATACCCTAACCCTAACCACTACCCTTACACTAACGCGTACCCTAATCCTAACCCGTACCCTTAACCGAGCCCTAACCCTAACACTAACCCTAACCCTAACCCTAACCCATACCCTACGCCCTACCCGTACCCCTCCCCGAACCCGTAACCTAAGCCGTACCCTAACCCTCACCCTAACCCTCACCCTAACCCTAAGCTACCCTTGACTGCTTCTGCCTCCAATATATTTCCTAAGCACTAGTGTTTTAAGGAACAGGTTAAAAAGAGAATCCTAATGTGATTTCTTGATAATGGGTGTGTTCCTTATCTTCTCCTCGTGTCTAAACTCTTCTCCATGGCTGAACCCCGAAATAATACTCCTTTACGTGCTAAGGGGTATCTAGAGAGTGGGATAGGTTTAATAACTACCCTCACCCTAACGCGTACCCTAACCCTAACCCCTACCCTAACCCTAACGCGTACCCTAATCCTAACCCGTACCCTAAACCGAGCCCTAAACCTAACACTAACTCTAACCCTAACCCTAACCCATACCCTACACCCTAACCGAACCCCTCCCTGAACCCGTACCCTAAACCGTACCCTATCCCTCACCCTAACCCTAACCCTAACCCTAAGCTACCCTTGACGGCTTCTGAATCCAATAGATTTCCTAAGCACTAGTGTTTTAAGGAACAGGTTAAAAAGAGAATCCTAATGTGATTTCTTGATAATGGGTGTGTTCCTTATCTTCTCCTAGTGTCTAAACTCTTCTCCATGGCTGGACCCCCAAATAATATTCCTTTACGTGCTAAGGGGTATCTAGAGACTGGGATAGGTTTAATAACTAACCTCACCCTATCGCATACCCTATCCCTAACCCCTACCCTAACCCTAACGCGTACCCTAAACCTAACCCGTACCCTAAACCAAGACCTAACCCTAACCCTAACCCTAACCCATAGCCTACGCCCTACCCGAACCCCTCCCCGAACCCGTACCCTAAGCCGTACCCTAACCCTCACCCTAACCCTAACCCTAACCCTAAGCTACCCTTGACTGCTTCTGCCTCCAATAGATTTCCTAAGCACTAGTGTTTTAAGGAACAGGTTAAAAAGAGAATCCTAATGTGATTTCGTGATAATGGGTGTGTTCCTTATCTTCTCCTCGTGTCTAAACTCTTCTCCATGGCTGGACCCCCAAATAATATTCCTTTACGTGCTAAGGGGTATCTAGAGAGTGTGATAGGTTTAATAACTACTCCCACCCTAACGCGTACCCTAACCCTAACCCCTACCCTAACCCTAACGCGTACCCTAATCCTAACCCGTACCCTAAACCGAGCCCTAAACCTAACACTAACCCTAACCCTAACCCTAACCCATATCCTTCGCCCTACCCGAACCCCTCCCCTAACCCGTACGCTAAGCCGTACCCTAACCCTCACCCTAACCCTAACCCTAACCCTAAGCTACCCTTGACGGCTTCTGCCTCCAATAGATTTCCTAAGCACTAGTGTTTTAAGGAACAGGTTAAAAAGAGAATCCTAATGTGATTTCTTGATAATGGGTGTGTTCCTTATCTTCTCCTCGTGTCTAAACTCTTCTCCATGGCTGAACCCCGAAATAATACTCCTTTACGTGCTAAGGGGTATCTAGAGAGTGGGATAGGTTTAATAACTACCCTCACCCTAACGCGTACCCTAACCCTAACCACTACCCTAACACTAACGCATACCCTAATCCTAACCCGTACCCTAAACCGAGCCCTAACCCTAACACTAGCCCTAACCCTAACCCTAAACCATACCCTACGCTCTACCCGAACCCCTCCCCGAACCCGTACCCTAAGCCGTACCCTAACCCTCACCCTAACCCTAACCCTAACCCTAAGCTACCCTTGACTGCTTCTGCCTCCAATAGATTTCCTAAGCACTAGTGTTTTAAGGAACAGGTTAAAAAGAGAATCCTAATGTGATTTCTTGATAATGGGTGTGTTCCTTATCTTCTCCTCGTGTCTAAACTCTTCTCCATGGCTGAACCCCGAAATAATACTCCTTTACGTGCTAAGGGGTATCTAGAGAGTGGGATAGGTTTAATAACTACCCTCACCCTAACGCGTACCCTAACCCTAACCCCTACCCTAACCCTAACGCGTACCCTAATCCTAACCCGTACCCTAAACCGAGCCCTAAACCTAACACTAGCCCTAACCCTAACCCTAACCCATACCCTACACCCTACCCGAACCCCTCCCCGAACCCGTACCTTAAGCCATACCCTAGCCCTCACCCTAACCCTAACACTAACCCTAAGCTACCCTTGACTGCTTCTGCCTCCAATAGATTTCCTAAGCACTAGTGTTTTAAGGAACAGGTTAAAAAGAGAATCCTAATGTGATTTCGTGATAATGGGTGTGTTCCTTATCTTCTCCTAGTGTCTAAACTCTTCTCCATGGCTGGACCCCCAAATAATATTCCTTTACGTGCTAAGGGGTATCTAGAGAGTGGGATAGGTTTAATAACTACCCTCACCCTAACGCGTACCCTAACCCTAACCCCTACCCTAACCCTAACGCGTACCCTAATCCTAACCCGTACCCTAAACCGAGCCCTAAACCTAACACTAACTCTAACCCTAACCCTAACCCATACCCTACGCCCTACCCGAACCCCTCCCTGAACCAATACCCTAAACCGTACCCTAACCCTCACCCTAACCCTAACCCTAACCCTAAGCTACCCTTGACGGCTTCTGGCTCCAATAGATTTCCTAAGCACTAGTGTTTTAAGGAACAGGTTAAAAAGAGAATCCTAATGTGATTTCTTGATAATGGGTGTGTTCCTTATCTTCTCCTAGTGTCTAAACTCTTCTCCATGGCTGGACCCCCAAATAATATTCCTTTACGTGCTAAGGGTTATCTAGAGACTGGGATAGGTTTAATAACTAACCTCACCCTATCGCATACCCTAACCCTAACCCCTACCCTAACCCTAACGCGTACCCTAATCCTAACCCGTACCCTAAACCAAGACCTAACCCTAACCCTAACCCTAACCCATAGCCTACGACCTACCCGAACCCCTCCCCGAACCCGTACCCTAAGCCGTACCCTAACCCTCACCCTAACCCTAACCCTAACCCTAAGCTACCCTTGACTGCTTCTGGCTCCAATAGATTTCCTAAGCACTAGTGTTTTAAGGAACAGGTTAAAAAGAGAATCCTAATGTGATTTCGTGATAATGGGTGTGTTCCTTATCTTCTCCTCGTGTCTAAACTCTTCTCCATGGCTGGACCCCCAAATAATATTCCTTTACGTGCTAAGGGGTATCTAGAGAGTGTGATAGGTTTAATAACTACTCCCACCCTAACGCGTACCCTAACCCAAACCCCTACCCTAACCCTAACGCGTACCCTAATCCTAACCCGTACCGTAAACCGAGCCCTAACCCTAACCCTAACCCATACCCTCCGACCTACCCGAACCTCTCTCCGAACCAGTACCCTAAACCATACCCTAACCCTCACCCTAACCCTAACCCTAACCCTAAGCTACACTTGACTGCTTCTGCCTCCAATAGATTTCCTAAGCACTAGTGTTTTAAGGAACAGGTAAAAAAGAGAATCCTAATGTGATTTCGTGATAATGGGTGTGTTCCTTATCTTCTCCTAGTGTCTAAACACTTCTCCATGTCTGGACCCCCAATAATATTCCTGTACGTGCTAAGGGGTATCTAGAGAGTGGGATAGGTTTAAAACTACCCTCACCCTAACGCGTACCCTAACCCTAACCCCTACCCTAACCCTAACGCGTACCCTAATCCTAACCCGTACCCTAAACCGAGCCCTAACCCTAACCCTAACCCATACCCTACGCCCTACCCGAACCCCTCCCCGAACCCGTATCCTAAGCCGTACCCTAAACCTCACCCTAACCCTAACCCTAACCCTAAGCTACCCTTGACTGCTTCTGCTTCCAATAGATTTCCTAAGCACTAGTGTTTTAAGGAACAGGTTAAGAAGAGAATCCTAATGTGATTTCTTGATAATGGGTGTGTTCCTTATCTTCTCCTCGTGTCTAAACTCTTCTCCATGGCTGGACCCCCAAATAATATTCCTTTACGTGCTAAGGGGTATCTAGAGAATGGGATAGGTTTAATAACTACCCTCACCCTAGCGCGTACCCTAACCCTAAACCCTACCCTAACCCTAACGCGTACCCTAATCCTAACCCGTACCCTAAACCGAGCCCTAACCCTAACACTAACCCTAACCCTAACCCTAACCCATACCCTACGCCCTACCCGAACCCCTCCCCGAACCCGTACCCTAAGCCGTACCCTAACCCTCACCCTAACCCTAACCCTAACCCTAAGCTACCCTTGACTGCTTCTGCCTCCAATAGATTTCCTAAGCACTAGTGTTTTAAGGAACATTTTAAAAAGAGAATCATATTGTGATTTCTTGATAATGGGTGTGTTCCTTATCTTCTCCTAGTGTCTAAACCCTTCTCCATGGCTGGACCCCCAAATAATATTCCTTTACGTGCTAAGGGGTATCTAGAGAGTGGGATAGGTTTAATAACTACCCTCACCCTAACGCGTACACTAACCCTATCCCCTACCCTAACACTAACGCGTACCCTAATCCTAACCCGTACCCTAAACCGAGCCCTAACCCTAACCCGAACCCATACCCTACGCCCTACCCGAACCCCTCCCCGAACCCGTACCCTAAGCCGTACCCTAACCCTCACCCTAACCCTAAGCTACCCTTGACTGCTTCTGCCTCCAATAGATTTCCTAAGCACTAGTGTTTTAAGGAACAGGTTAAAAAGAGAATCCTAATGTGATTTCTTGATAATGGGTGTGTTCCTTATCTTCTCCTTGTGTCTAAACTCTTCTCCATGGCTGGACCCCCAAATAATATTCCTTTACGTGCTAAGGGGTATCTAGAGAGTGTGATAGGTTTAATAACTAACCTCACCCTATCGCGTACCCTAACCCTAACCCCTACCCTAACACTAACGCGTACCCTAATCCTAACCCGTACCATAAACCGAGCCCTAACCCTAACACTAACCCTAACCCTAACCCTAACCCATACCCTACGCCCTACCCGAACCCCTCCCCGAACCCGTACCCTAAGCCATACCCTAACCCTCACCCTAAACCTAACCCTAACCCTAAGCTACCCTTGACTGCTTCTGCCTCCAATAGATTTCCTAAGCACTAGTGTTTTAAGGAACAGGTTAAAAAGAGAATCCTAAAGTGATTTAGTGATAATGGGTGTGTTCCTTATCTTCTCCTAGTGTCTAAACTCTTCTCCATGGCTGGACCCCCAATAATATTCCTGTACGTGCTAAGGGGTATCTAGAGAGTGGGATAGGTTTAATAACTACCCTCACCCTAACGCGTACCCTAACCCTAACCCCTACCCTAACCCTAACGCGTACCCTAATCCTCACCCGTACCCTAAACCGAGCCCTAACCCTAACACTAACCCTAACCCTAACCCTAACACATACCCTACGCCCAACCCGAACCCCTCCCCGAACCCGTACCCTAAGCCGTACCCTAACCCTCACCCTAACCCTAACCCTAACCCTAAGCTACCCTTGACGGCTTCTGCCTCCAATAGATTTCCTAAGCACTAGTGTTTTAAGGAACATGTTAAAAAGAGAATCCTAATGTAATTTCTTCATAATGGGTGTGTTCCTTATCTTCTCCTAGTGTCTAAACTCTTCTCCATGGCTGAACCCCGAAATAATATTCCTTTATGTGCTAAGGGGTATCGAGAAAGTGTGATAGGTTTAATAACTACCCTCACCCTAACACGTACCCTAACCCTAACCACTACCCTAACCCTAACGCGTACCCTAATCCTAACCCGTACCGTAAACCGAGCCCTAACCATAACACTAACCCTAACCCTAACCCTAACCCATACCCTACGCCCTACCCGAACCCCTCCCAGAACCCGCACCCTAAACCGTACCCTAACCCTCACCCTAACCGTAACACTAACCCTAAGCTACCCTTGACGGCTTCTGCCTCCAATTGATTTCCTAAGCACTAGTGTTTTAAGGAACAGGTTAAAAAGAGAATCCTAATGTGATTTCTTGATAATGGGTGTGTTCCTTATCTTCTCCTCGTGTCTAAACTCTTCTCCATGCCTGGACACCCAAATAATATTCCTTTACGTGCTAAGGGGTATCTAAAGAGTGGGATAGGTTTAATAACTACCCTCACCCTAACGCGTACCCTAACCCTAACCCCTACCCTAACCCTAACGCGTACCCTATGCCTAACCCGTACCCTAAACCGAGCCCTAACCCTAACACTGGCCCTAACCCTAACCCTAACCCATACCCTACGCCCTACCCGAACCCCTCCCCGACCCCGAACCCTAAGCCGTACCCTAACCCTCACCCTAACCCTAACCCTAACCCTAAGCTACCCTTGACTGCTTCTGCCTCCAATAGATTTCCTAAGCACGAGTGTTTTAAGGAACAGGTTAAAAAGAGAATCCTAATGTGATTTCGTGATAATGGGTGTGTTCCTTAACTTCTCCTAGTGTCTAAACTCTTCTCCATGGCTGGACCCCCAAATAATATTCCTTTACTTGCTAAGAGGTATCTAGAGAGTGTGATAGGTTTAATAACTACCCTCACCCTAATGCGTACCCTAACCCTAACCGCTACCCTAACCCTAACGAGTACCATAATCCTAACCCGTACCCTAAACCGAGCCCTAACCCTAACACTAACCCTAACCCTAACCCTAACCCATACCCTACGCCCTACCCGAACCCCTCCCCGAACCCGTACCCTAAGCCGTACCCTAACCCTCACCCTAACCCTAACCCTAACCCTAAGCTACCCTTGACTGCTTCTGCCTCCAATAGATTTCCTAACCACTAGTGTTTTAAGGAACAGTTTAAAAAGAGAATCATATTGTGATTTCTTGATAATGGGTGTGTTCCTTATCTTCTCCTAGTGTCTAAACCCTTCTCCATGGCTGGACCCCCAAATAATATTCCTTTACGTGCTAAGGGGTATCTACAGAGTGGGGTAGGTTTAATAACTACCCTCACCCTAAAGCGTACCCTAACCCTAACCCCTACCCTAACACTAACGCGTACCCTAATACTAACCCGTAACCTAAACCGAGCCCTAACCCTAACACTAAACCTAACCCTAAATCTAACCCACACCCTACGCCCTACCCGAAACCCTCCCCGAACCCGTACCCTAAGCCGTACCCTAACCCTCACCCTAACCCTAACCCTAACCCTAAGCTACCCTTGACGGCTTCTGCCTCCAATAGATTTCCTAAGCAGTAGTGATTTAAGGAACAGGTAAAAAAGAGAATCCTAATGTGATTTCGTGATAATGGGTGTGTTCCTTATCTTCTCCTAGTGTCTAAACACTTCTCCATGGCTGGACCCCCAATAATATTCCTGTACGTGCTAAGGGGTATCTAGAGAGTGGGATAGGTTTAAAACTACCCTCACCCTAACGCGTACACTAACCCTAACCCCTACCCTAACCCTAACGCGTACCCTAATCCTAACCCGTAACCTAAACCGAGCCCTAACCCTAACACTAACCCTAACCCTAACCCTAACCCATAGCCTACGCCCTACCCGAACCCCTCCCCGAACCCGTACCCTAAGCCGTACCATAACCCTCACCCTAACCCTAACCCTAACCCTAAGCTACCCTTGACTGCTTCTGCCTCCAATAGATTTCCTAACCACTAGTGTTTTAAGGAACAGTTTAAAAAGAGAATCATATTGTGATTTCTTGATAATGGGTGTGTTCCTTATCTTCTCCTAGTGTCTAAACCCTTCTCCATGGCTGGACCCCCAAATAATATTCCTTTACGTGCTAAGGGGTATCTAGAGAGTGGGATAGGTTTAATAACTACCCTCACCCTAAAGCGTACCCTAACCCTAACCCCTACCCTAACACTAACGCGTACCCTAATCCTAACCCGTACCCTAAACCGAGCCCTAACCCTAACACTAAACCTAACCCTAACTCTAACCCATACCCTACGCCCTACCCGAACCCCTCCCCGAACCCGTACCCTAAGCCGTACCCTAACCCTCACCCTAACCCTAACCCTAACCCTAAGCTACCCTTGACGGCTTCTGCCAACAATAGATTTCCTAAGCACTAGTGATTTAAGGAACAGGTTAAAAAGAGAATCCTAATGTGATTTCTTGATAATGGGTGTGTTCCTTTTCTTCTCCTCGTGTCTAAACTCTTCTCCATGGCTGGACCCTCAAATAATATTCCTTTACGTGCTAAGGGGTATCTAGAGAGTGGGATAGGTTTAATAACTACCCTCACCCTAACGCGTACCCTAACCCTAACCCCTACCCTAACCCTAACGCGTACCCTAATCCTAACCCGTACCCTAAACCGAGCCCTAACCCTAACCCTAACCCATACCCTACGCCCTACCCGAACCCCTCCCCGAACCCGTACCCTAAGCCGTACCCTAACCCTCACCCTAACCCTAACCTTAACCCTAAGCTACCCTTGACTGCTTCTGCTTCCAATAGATTTCCTAAGCACTAGTGTTTTAAGGAACAGGTTAAGAAGAGAATCCTAATGTGATTTCTTGATAATGGGTGTGTTCCTTATCTTCTCCTCGTGTCTAAACTCTTCTCCATGGCTGGACCCCCAAATAATATTCCTTTATGTGCTAAGGGGTATCTAGAGAATGGGATAGGTTTAATAACTACCCTCACCCTAGCGCGTACCCTAACCCTAACCCCTACCCTAACCCTAACGCGTACCCTAATCCTAACCCGTACCCTAAACCGAGCCCTAACCCTAACACTAACCCTAACCCTAACCCTAACCCATACCCTACGCCCTACCCGAACCCCTCCCCGAACCCGTACCCTAAGCCGTACCCTAACCCTCACCCTAACCCTAACCCTAACCCTAAGCTACCCTTGACTGCTTCTGCCTCCAATAGATTTCCTAAGCACTAGTGTTTTAAGGAACATTTTAAAAAGAGAATCATATTGTGATTTCTTGATAATGGGTGTGTTCCTTATCTTCTCCTAGTGTCTAAACCCTTCTCCATGGCTGGACCCCCAAATAATATTCCTTTACGTGCTAAGGGGTATCTAGAGAGTGGGATAGGTTTAATAACTACCCTCACCCTAACGCGTACACTAACCCTATCCCCTACCCTAACACTAACGCGTACCCTAATCCTAACCCGTACCCTAAACCGAGCCCTAACCCTAACCCGAACCCATACCCTACGCCCTACCCGAACCCATCCCCGAACCCGTACCCTAAGCCGTACCCTAACCCTCACCCTAACCCTAAGCTACCCTTGACTGCTTCTGCCTCCAATAGATTTCCTAAGCACTAGTGTTTTAAGGAACAGGTTAAAAAGAGAATCCTAATGTGATTTCTTGATAATGGGTGTGTTCCTTATTTTCTCCTAGTGTCTAAACTCTTCTCCATGGCTGGACCCCCAAATAATATTCCTTTACGTGCTAAGGGGTATCTAGAGAGTGTGATAGGTTTAATAACTAACCTCACCCTATCGCGTACCCTAACCCTAACCCCTACCCTAACACTAACGCGTACCCTAATCCTAACCCGTACCATAAACCGAGCCCTAACCCTAACACTAACCCTAACCCTAACCCATACCCTACGCCCTACCCGAACCCCTCCCCGAACCCGTACCCTAAGCCATACCCTAACCCTCACCCTAAACCTAACCCTAACCCTAAGCTACCCTTGACTGCTTCTGCCTCCAATAGATTTCCTAAGCACTAGTGTTTTAAGGAACAGGTTAAAAAGAGAATCCTAAAGTGATTTAGTGATAATGGGTGTGTTCCTTACCTTCTCCTAGTGTCTAAACTCTTCTCCATGGCTGGACCCCCAATAATATTCCTGTACGTGCTAAGGGGTATCTAGAGAGTGGGATAGGTTTAATAACTACCCTCACCCTAACGCGTACCCTAACCCTAACCCCTACCCTAACCCTAACGCGTACCCTAATCCTAACCCGTACCCTAAACCGAGCCCTAAACCTAACACTAGCCCTAACCCTAACCCTAACCCATACCCTACGCCCTACCCGAACCCCTCCCCGAACCCGTACCCTAAGCCGTACCCTAACCCTCACCCTAACCCTAACCCTAACCCTAAGCTACCCTTGACTGCTTCTGCCTCCAATAGATTTCCTAAGCACTAGTGTTTTAAGGAACAGGTTAAAAAGAGAATCCTAATGTGATTTCGTGATAATGGGTGTGTTCCTTATCTTCTCCTCGGGTCTAAACTCTTCTCCATGGCTGGACCCCCAATAATAATCCTGTACGTGCTAAGGGGTATCTAGAGAGTGGGATAGGTTTAATAACTACCCTCACCCTAACGCGTACACTAACCCTAACCCCTACCCTAACCCTAACGCGTACCCTAATTCTCACCCGTACCCTAAACCGAGCCCTAACCCTAACACTAACCCTAACCCTAACCCTAACCCATACCCTACGCCCAACCCGAACCCCTCCCCGAACCCGTACCCTAAGCCGTACCCTAACCCTCACCCTAACCCTAACCCTAACCCAAGCTACCCTTGACGGCTTCTGCCTCCAATAGATTTCCTAAGCACTAGTGTTTTAAGGAACATGTTAAAAAGAGAATCCTAATGTGATTTCTTGATAATGGGTGTGTTCCTTATCTTCTCCTCGTGTCTAAACTCTTCTCCATGGCTGGACCCTCAAATAATATTCCTTTACGTGCTAAGGGGTATCTAGAGAGTGGGATAGGTTTAATAACTACCCTCACCCTAACGCGTACCCTAACCCTAACCCCTACCCTAACCCTAACGCGTACCCTAATCCTAACCCGTACCCTAAACCGACCCCTAACCCTAACCCTAACCCATACCCTCCGCCCTACCCGAACCCCTCTCCGAACCAGTACCCTAAACCATACCCTAACCCTCACCCTAACCCTAACCCTAACCCTAAGCTACACTTGACTGCTTCTGCCTCCAATAGATTTCCTAAGCACTAGTGTTTTAAGGAACAGGTAAAAAAGAGAATCCTAATGTGATTTCGTGATAATGGGTGTGTTCCTTATCTTCTCCTAGTGTCTAAACACTTCTCCATGGCTGGACCCCCAATAATATTCCTGTACGTGCTAAGGGGTATCTAGAGAGTGGGATAGGTTTAAAACTACCCTCACCCTAACGCGTACACTAACCCTAACCCCTACCCTAACCCTAACGCGTAACCTAATCCTAACCCGTACCCTAAACCGAGCCCTAACCCTAACACTAACCCTAACCCTAACCCTAACCCATAGCCTACGCCCTACCCGAACCCCTCCCCGAACCCGTACCCTAAGCCGTACCGTAACCCTCACCCTAACCCTAACCCTAACCCTAAGCTACCCTTGACTGCTTCTGCCTCCAATAGATTTCCTAACCACTAGTGTTTTAAGGAACAGTTTAAAAAGAGAATCATATTGTGATTTCTTGATAATGGGTGTGTTCCTTATCTTCTCCTAGTGTCTAAACCCTTCTCCATGGCTGGACCCCCAAATAATATTCCTTTACGTGCTAAGGGGTATCTAGAGAGTGGGATAGGTTTAATAACTAACCTCACCCTAAAGCGTACCCTAACCCTAACCCCTACCCTAACACTAACGCGTACCCTAATCCTAACCCGTACCCTAAACCGAGCCCTAACCCTAACACTAAACCTAACCCTAACTCTAACCCATACCCTACGCCCTACCCGAACCCCTCCCCGAACCCGTACCCTAAGCCGTACCCTAACCCTCACCCTAACCCTAACCCTAACCCTAAGCTACCCTTGACTGCTTCTGCCTCCAATAGATTTCCTAAGCACTAGTGTTTTAAGGAACAGGTTAAGAAGAGAATCCTAATGTGATTTCTTGATAATGGGTGTGTTCCTTATTTTCTCCTCGTGTCTAAACTCTTCTCCATGGCTGGACCCCCAAATAATATTCCTTTACGTGCTAAGGGGTATCTAGAGAGTGGGATAGGTTTAATAACTACCCTCACCCTAGCGCGTACCCTAACCCTAACCCCTACCCTAACCCTAACGCGTACCCTAATCCTAACCCGTACCCTAAACCGAGCCCTAACCCTAACCCGAACCCATACCCTACGCCATACCCGAACCCATCCCCGAACCCGTACCCTAAGCCGTACCCTAACCCTCACCCTAACCCTAAGCTACCCTTGACTGCTTCTGCCTCCAATAGATTTCCTAAGCACTAGTGTTTTAAGGAACAGGTTAAAAAGAGAATCCTAATGTGATTTCTTGATAATGGGTGTGTTCCTTATTTTCTCCTAGTGTCTAAACTCTTCTCCATGGCTGGACCCCCAAATAATATTCCTTTACGTGCTAAGGGGTATCTAGAGAGTGTGATAGGTTTAATAACTAACCTCACCCTATCGCGTACCCTAACCCTAACCCCTACCCTAACACTAACGCGTACCCTAATCCTAACCCGTACCATAAACCGAGCCCTAACCCTAACACTAACCCTAACCCTAACCCTAACCCATACCCTACGCCCTACCCGAACCCCTCCCCGAACCCGTACCCTAAGCCGTACCCTAACCCTCACCCTAACCCTAACCCTAACCCTAAGCTACCCTTGACTGCTTCTGCCTCCAATAGATTTCCTAAGCACTAGTGTTTTAAGGAACATTTTAAAAAGAGAATCATATTGTGATTTCTTGATAATGGGTGTGTTTCTTATCTTCTCCTAGTGTCTAAACCCTTCTCCATGGCTGGACCCCCAAATAATATTCCTTTACGTGCTAAGGGGTATCTAGAGAGTGGGATAGGTTTAATAAAAACCCTCACCCTAATGCGTACACTAACCCTAACCCCTACCCTAACACTAACGCGTACCCTAATCCTAACCCGTACACTAAACCGAGCCCTAACCCTAACCCGAACCCATACCCTACGCCCTACCCGAACCCCTCCCCGAACCCGTACCCAAAGCCGTACCCTAACCCTCACCCTAACCCTAACCCTAACCCTAAGCTACCCTTGACGGCTTCTGCCTCCAATAGATTTCCTAAGCACTAGTGCTTTAAGGAACAGGTTAAAAAGAGAATCCTAAAGTGATTTAGTGATAATGGGTGTGTTCCTTATCTTCTCCTCGTGTCTAAACTCTTCTCCATGGCTGGACCCCCAATAATATTCCTGTACGTGCTAAGGGGTATCTAGAGAGTGTGATAGGTTTAATAACTACCCTCACCCTAACGCGTACCCTAGCCCTAACCCCTACCCTAACCCTAACGCGTACCCTAATCCTAACCCGTACCCTAAACCGAGCCCTAACCCTATCACTAGCCCTAACCCTAACCCTAACCTATACCCTACGCCCTAACCGAACCCCTCCCCGAACCCGTACCCTAAGCCATACCCTAACCCTCACCCTAACCCTAACCCTAACCCTAAGCTACCCTTGACTGCTTCTGCCTCCAATAGATTTCCTAAGCACTAGTGTTTTAAGGAACAGGTTAAAAAGAGAATCTTAATGTGATTTCTTGATAATGGGTGTGTTCCTTATCTTCTCCTAGTGTCTAAACCCTTCTCCATGGCTGGACCCCCAAATAATATTCCTTTACGTGCTAAGGGGTATCTAGAGAGTGGGGTAGGTTTAATAACTACCCTCACCCTAAAGCGTACCCTAACCCTAACCCCTACCCTAACACTAACGCGTACCCTAATCCTAACCCGTAACCTAACCCGAGCCCTAACCCTAACACTAAACCTAACCCTAACTCTAACCCACACCCTACGCCCTACCCGAACCCCTCCCCGAACCCGTACCCTAAGCCGTACCCTAACCCTCACGCTAACCCTAACCCTAACCCTAAGCTACCCTTGACGGCTTCTACCTCCAATATATTTCCTAAGCACTAGTGATTTAAGGAACAGGTTAAAAAGAGAATCCTAATGTGATTTCTTGATAATGGGTGTGTTCCTTTTCTTCTCCTCGTGTCTAAACTCTTCTCCATGGCTGGACCCTCAAATAATATTCCTTTACGTGCTAAGGGGTATCTAGAGAGTGGGATAGGTTTAATAACTACCCTCACCCTAACGCGTACCCTAACCCTAACCCCTACCCTAACCCTAACGCGTACCCTAATCCTAACCCGTACCCTAAACCGAGCCCTAACCCTAACCCTAACCCATACACTCCGCCCTACCCGAACCCCTCCCCGAACCAGTACCCTAAACCACACCCTAACCCTCACCCTCACCCTAACCCTAACCCTAAGCTACACTTGACTGCTTCTGCCTCCAATAGATTTCCTAAGCACTAGTGTTTTAAGGAACAGGTAAAAAAGAGAATCCTAATGTGATTTCGTGATAATGGGTGTGTTCCTTATCTTCTCCTAGTGTCTAAACACTTCTCCATGGCTGGACCCCCAATAATATTCCTGTACGTGCTAAGGGGTATCTAGAGAGTGGGATAGGTTTAAAACTACCCTCACCCTAACGCGTACACTAACCCTAACCCCTACCCTAACCCTAACGCGTACCCTAATCCTAACCCGTACCCTAAACCGAACCCTAACCCTAACACTAACCCTAACCCTAACCCTAACCCATAGCCTACGCCCTACCCGAACCCCTCCCCGAACCCGTACCCTAAGCCGTACCGTAACCCTCACCCTAACCCTAACCCTAACCCTAAGGTACCCTTGACTGCTTCTGCCTCCAATAGATTTCCTAACCAGTAGTGTTTTAAGGAACAGTTTAAAAAGAGAATCATATTGTGATTTCTTGATAATGGGTGTGTTCCTTATCTTCTCCTAGTGTCTAAACCATTCTCCATGGCTGGACCCCCAAATAATATTCCTTTACGTGCTAAGGGGTATCTAGAGAGTGGGATAGGTTTAATAACTACCCTCACCCTAAAGCGTACCCTAACCCTAACCCCTACCCTAACACTAACGCGTACCCTAATCCTAACCCGTACCCTAAACCGAGCCCTAACCCTAACACTAAACCTAACCCTAACTCTAACCCATACCCTACGCCCTACCCGAACCCCTCCCCGAACCCGTACCCTAAGCCGTACCCTAACCCTCACCCTAACCCTAACCCTAACCCTAAGCTACCCTTGACGGCTTCTGCCTCCAATAGATTTCCTAAGCACTAGTGATTTAAGGAACAGGTTAAAAAGAGAATCCTAATGTGATTTCTTGATAATGGGTGTGTTCCTTTTCTTCTCCTCGTGTCTAAACTCTTCTCCATGGCTGGACCCTCAAATAATATTCCTTTACGTGCTAAGGGGTACCTAGAGAGTGGGATAGGTTTAATAACTACGCTCACCCTAACGCGTACCCTAAACCTAACCCCTACCCTAACCCTAACGCGTACCCTAATCCTAACCCGTACCCTAAACCGAGCCCTAACCCTAACCCTAACCCATACCCTACGCCCTACCCGAACCCCTCCCCGAACCCGTACCCTAAGCCGTACCCTAACCCTCACCCTAACCCTAACCCTAACCCTAAGCTACCCTTGACTGCTTCTGCCTCCAATAGATTTCCGAAGCACTAGTGTTTTAAGGAACAGGTTAAGAAGAGAATCCTAATTTGATTTCTTGATAATGGGTGTGTTCCTTATCTTCTCCTTGTGTCTAAACTCTTCTCCATGGCTGGACCCCCAAATAATATTCCTTTACGTGCTAAGGGGTATCTAGAGAGTGGGATAGGTTTAATAACTACCCTCACCCTAGCGCGTACCCTAACCCTAACCCCTACCCTAACCCTAACGCGTACCCTAATCCTAACCCGTACCCTAAACCGAGCCCTAACCCTAACACTAACCCTAACCCTAACCCTAACCCATACCCTACGCCCTACCCGAACCCCTCCCCGAACCCGTACCCTAAGCCGTACCCTAACCCTCACCCTAACCCTAACCCTAACCCTAAGCTACCCTTGACGGCTTCTGCCTCCAATAGATTTCCTAAGCATTAGTGATTTAAGGAACATTTTAAAAAGAGAATCATATTGTGATTTCTTGATAATGGGTGTGTTCCTTATCTTCTCCTAGTGTCTAAACCCTTCTCCATGGCTGGACCCCCAAATAATATTCCTTTACGTGCTAAGGGGTATCTAGAGAGTGGGATAGGTTTAATAACTACCCTCACCCTAACGCGTACACTAACCCTAACCCCTACCCTAACACTAACGCGTACCCTAATCGTAACCCGTACCCTAAACCGAGCCCTAACCCTAACCCGAACCCATACCCTACGCCCTACCCGAACCCCCCCCCAAACCCGTACCCAAAGCCGTACCCTAACCCTCACCCTAACCCTAACCCTAACCCTAAGCTACCCTTGACGGCTTCTGCCTCCAATAGATTTCCTAAGCACTAGTTCTTTAAGGAACAGGTTAAAAAGAGAATCCTAATGTGATTTCGTGATAATGGGTGTGTTCCTTATCTTCTCCTAGTGTCTAAACTCTTCTCCATGGCTGGACCCACAAATAATATTCCTTTACGTGCTAAGGGGTATCTAGAGAGTGTGATAGGTTTAATAACTACCCTCACCCTAACGCGTACCCTAACCCTAACCCCTACCCTAACCCTAACGCGTACCCTAATCCTAACCCGTACCGTAAACCGAGCCCTAACCCTATCACTAGCCCTAACCCTAACCCTAACCTATACCCTACGCCCTAACCGAACCCCTCCCCGAACCCGTACCCTAAGCCATACCCTAATCCTCACCCTAACCCTAACCCTAACCCTAAGCTACCCTTGACTGCTTCTGCCTCCAATAGATTTCCTAAGCACTAGTGTTTTAAGGAACAGGTTAAAAAGAGAATCTTAATGTGATTTCTTGATAATGGGTGTGTTCCTTATCTTCTCCTAGTGTCTAAACCCTTCTCCATGGCTGGACCCCCAAATAATATTCCTTTACGTGCTAAGGGGTATCTAGAGAGTGGGGTAGGTTTAATAACTACCCTCACCCTAAAGCGTACCCTAACCCTAATCCCTACCCTAACACTAACGCGTACCCTAATCCTAACCCGTAACCTAAACCGAGCCCTAACCCTAACACTAAACCTAACCCTAACTCTAACCCACACCCTACGCCCTACCCGAACCCCTCCCCGAACCCGTACCCTAAGCCGTACCCTAACCCTCACCCTAACCCTAACCCTAACCCTAAGCTACCCTTGACGGCTTCTGCCTCCAATAGATTTCCTAAGCACTAGTGATTTAAGGAACAGGTTAAAAAGAGAATCCTAATGTGATTTCTTGATAATGGGTGTGTTCCTTTTCTTCTCCTCGTGTCTAAACTCTTCTCCATGGCTGGACCCTCAAATAATATTCCTTTACGTGCTAAGGGGTATCTAGAGAGTGGGATAGGTTTAATAACTACCCTCACCCTAACGCGTACCCTAACCCTAACCCCTACCCTAACCCTAACGCGTACCCTAATCCTAACCCGTACCCTAAACCGACCCCTAACCCTAACCCTAACCCATACCCTCCGCCCTACCCGAACCCCTCTCCGAACCAGTACCCTAAACCATACCCTAACCCTCACCCTAACCCTAACCCTAACCCTAAGCTACACTTGACTGCTTCTGCCTCCAATAGATTTCCTAAGCACTAGTGTTTTAAGGAACAGGTAAAAAAGAGAATCCTAATGTGATTTCGTGATAATGGGTGTGTTCCTTATCTTCTCCTAGTGTCTAAACACTTCTCCATGGCTGGACCCCCAATAATATTCCTGTACGTGCTAAGGGGTATCTAGAGAGTGGGATAGGTTTAAAACTACCCTCACCCTAACGCGTACACTAACCCTAACCCCTACCCTAACCCTAACGCGTAACCTAATCCTAACCCGTACCCTAAATCGAGCCCTAACCCTAACACTAACCCTAACCCTAACCCTAACCCATAGCCTACGCCCTACCCGAACCCCTCCCCGAACCCGTACCCTAAGCCGTACCGTAACCCTCACCCTAACCCTAACCCTAACCCTAAGCTACCCTTGACTGCTTCTGCCTCCAATAGATTTCCTAACCACTAGTGTTTTAAGGAACAGTTTAAAAAGAGAATCATATTGTGATTTCTTGATAATGGGTGTGTTCCTTATCTTCTCCTAGTGTCTAAACCCTTCTCCATGGCTGGACCCCCAAATAATATTCTTTTACGTGCTAAGGGGTATCTAGAGAGTGGGATAGGTTTAATAACTACCCTCACCCTAAAGCGTACCCTAACCCTAACCCCTACCCTAACACTAACGTGTACCCTAATCCTAACCCGTACCCTAAACCGAGCCCTAACCCTAACACTAAACCTAACCCTAACTCTAACCCATACCCTACGCCCTACCCGAACCCCTCCCCGAACCCGTACCCTAAGCCGTACCCTAACCCTCACCCTAACCCTAACCCTAACCCTAAGCTACCCTTGACTGCTTCTGCCTCCAATAGATTTCCTAAGCACTAGTGTTTTAAGGAACAAGTTAAGAAGAGAATCCTAATGTGATTTCTTGATAATGGGTGTGTTCCTTATCTTCTCCTCGTGTCTAAACTCTTCTCCATGGCTGGACCCCCAAATAATATTCCTTTACGTGCTAAGGGGTATCTAGAGAGTGGGATAGGTTTAATAACTACCCTCACCCTAGCGCGTACCCTAACCCTAACCCCTACCCTAACCCTAACGCGTACCCTAATCCTAACCCGTACCCTAAACCGAGCCCTAACCCTAACACTAACCCTAACCCTAACCCTAACCCATACCCTACGCCCTACCCGAACCCCTCCCCGAACCCGTACCCTAAGCCGTACCCTAACCCTCACCCTAACCCTAACCCTAACCCTAAGCTACCCTTGACTGCTTCTGCCTCCAATAGATTTCCTAAGCACTAGTGTTTTAAGGAACATTTTAAAAAGAGAATCATATTGTGATTTCTTGATAATGGGTGTGTTTCTTATCTTCTCCTAGTGTCTAAACCCTTCTCCATGGCTGGACCCCCAAATAATATTCCTTTACGTGCTAAGGGGTATCTAGAGAGTGGGATAGGTTTAATAAAAACCCTCACCCTAATGCGTACACTAACCCTAACCCCTACCCTAACACTAACGCGTACCCTAATCCTAACCCGTACACTAAACCGAGCCCTAACCCTAACCCGAACCCATACCCTACGCCCTACCAGAACCCCTCCCCGAACCCGTACCCAAAGCCGTACCCTAACCCTCACCCTAACCCTAACCCTAACCCTAAGCTACCCTTGACGGCTTCTGCCTCCAATAGATTTCCTAAGCACTAGTGCTTTAAGGAACAGGTTAAAAAGAGAATCCTAATGTGATTTCTTGATAATGGGTGTGTTCCTTATCTTCTCCTCGTGTCTAAACTCTTCTCCATGGCTGGACCCCCAAATAATATTCCTTTACGTGCTAAGGGGTATCTAGAGAGTGTGATAGGTTTAATAACTACCCTCACCCTAACGCGTACCCTAGCCCTAACCCCTACCCTAACCCTAACGCGTACCCTAATCCTAACCCGTACCCTAAACCGAGCCCTAACCCTATCACTAGCCCTAACCCTAACCCTAACCTATACCCTACGCCCTAACCGAACCCCTCCCCGAACCCGTACCCTAAGCCATACCCTAACCCTCACCCTAACCCTAACCCTAACCCTAAGCTACCCTTGACTGCTTCTGCCTCCAATAGATTTCCTAAGCACTAGTGTTTTAAGGAACAGGTTAAAAAGAGAATCCTAATGTGATTTCTTGATAATGGGTGTGTTCCTTATCTTCTCCTAGTGTCTAAACCCTTCTCCATGGCTGGACCCCCAAATAATATTCCTTTACGTGCTAAGGGGTATCTAGAGAGTGGGGTAGGTTTAATAACTACCCTCACCCTAAAGCGTACCCTAACCCTAACCCCTACCCTAACACTAACGCGTACCCTAATCCTAACCCGTAACCTAACCCGAGCCCTAACCCTAACACTAAACCTAACCCTAACTCTAACCCACACCCTACGCCCTACCCGAACCCCTCCCCGAACCCGTACCCTAAGCCGTACCCTAACCCTCACGCTAACCCTAACCCTAACCCTAAGCTACCCTTGACGGCTTCTACCTCCAATATATTTCCTAAGCACTAGTGATTTAAGGAACAGGTTAAAAAGAGAATCCTAATGTGATTTCTTGATAATGGGTGTGTTCCTTTTCTTCTCCTCGTGTCTAAACTCTTCTCCATGGCTGGACTCTCAAATAATATTCCTTTACGTGCTAAGGGGTATCTAGAGAGTGGGATAGGTTTAATAACTACCCTCACCCTAACGC